>NC_038245.2:47336376-47457604 GCF_000004515.6 Glycine max | reverse complement strand
ATATATATATATATATATAAAGCAGAAGCGTGCTTCACGTTTTCAATGTCAGACTCAATGTGGACATGGTTGATAGGGATATTGGGACCCTTAATGCATCCTTCAATATTCACTAATAATAATGCCAGTTGCATATTACTATACAAAATATCCTATAGAGTGAAGCAACAGTATGGACGATTTTAAGATTATAGATCTTGGGTTTAATTCCTAGGTACGTAGTTAAACCTTTAAAGGAACATAGGAATATTATGTTATATTATAGGCTTTACTTCAATGGTTATAGAACTGGATGACCTATAACTTTATTTGGAAACTTATAAATTCATTATTTTTAACAAACTTTTAGTCAAATACATATAAGATGACGGTGATAGATTTTTAGCTTGATGATCCTTTTTATTGAAAGTTTTTTTGACAGTGTCATATCCCGTGAGCAGGTTTAGATGACATATCCAGTGGGTGGAGTGACGGTACACATATTTAAAGTATGTGAGTTTTAATAGTCACCATGGAAATATTCGTTAATGAAAATGACTTATTCTCGAATGAGAAACTATTATGTAGAAGAGACTCACATTTGAGAGAGACATTATTGAAATAAGTGTGAAGTGAAGTCTTATATCATGAATTGAATAAAAAGGTTAAATACCATATAAGTGAAGACAAGACTTATAAACATAAGTTTTAATGTTTTGAGTTAAAGTGTAGTGTCAAATTTATTTATCATTGCTCATGACTCATTAATGTAAATCTCCTTTATATTTATTCTCTTGGTTACACAACAACTTGTATGTTAATTATTTTTAATATAGACATATAACATTAAATCATGTATTATGTCATTTAAAAGATTTTTGTATCTGTTAAAATGATCTTATAACATCTCATTTGGTTAGATCTATAAACAAGGATAGATGTAAGTTTATAAGAGTGGTGACAATATCTCATTTGGTTAGATGTATAAACAAGGATAGATATAAGTTTATAAGAGTGGGGACAAAAGCTTTTTAACTTTACTTAATTTTTTTCAGCTTTAAATAAGTTTAAAAAATGTGATATGAAATCAAACCAACAAAATGGTAAAATAGTGTAATCTTTAGACATAAAAATGATTAAACAAAAAAAATAATCAGTAACACTCCAAGTAAAAATGGGTTTTTAACAGCCGTATTCTAACAAAGTTAATTGCTACACTGAAGTGTGAAAAACAAGTACAGTTGGAATATTGAAAAATATTTGGTGATGACACGACGGACCATTATAAGAATTTGTTTCGTTAAAAATAGTGACAATTTTTTATGATTTATTTCATATTTAAAAATTATTCATCTTCATCAAGAGATAATTTAATTAAGAAATATAAATTATTATTACTTACATCAATTATTATTGATATATTTAAATAATATAGATAGATGTGCAAGATTATAATTAATTAAATGAGTTGTTGATATAAAGACTTCCAAATCGATATATTATTATTATTATTATTATTATTATTCATACGAATCAAACTTAAATATAGAAAATTTATAATAATTAATGTATATTGTCTAATTAATACAATTAGACTCTTTGCTAGAGTCTATTTATTGTTATTTTTTAAAAATATTTTTATTAAATTTTTAAGTAAAATTATTTTTTTATTTTTGTTCCCTTCTTTTTTTTTTAATTTTAATTAAAAGTTATGCAAATATTTTGTATATAAGAAATTGCCCTCTCAATAAATCCCACTTTTAAAAAGTTCATTTCCACGTGCATAATAAGGATCTGTCTTGTAAAAGTGAGGAAAATGTATTTAAAAAATAATATGTAATTATAATTCTTGAGTAAAATAAATAAGGAATGATTTTTTTAATAATTTTGTAATATATATATATATATATTATCAATCTAAAGATTAATATTAATGTTTCACAATGGGTTGTAACTTGTGATTGTACACAAGATAAGATAATATTTGTTATAATTGATTTTCGCTTCTAAAAAATAATCAAGTTAAATATTTTTTTTGGACCAATCTTGATTAAGGTAGCCAAAGATAAGACCAATTAAAAGATGTTTTGAAAAATAGTTTTATTTTTGTATACAATGGTGAATTCAGACTTGAATGAGAGGAGAAACAATTATAAAATATATAATTCATCCGACTATTATATATCATTAATTTTATAGAAAATATTTATAATTTAATGTTTCAATATGTAGTAATCTATTAAATATCACGACGACTTTCATATCCTAAATACATAAGCAATTAACAAATGTCATAAAATTTCAATCTTTCCAATTTTTTTATAAAGAATAAAATCAAAATTCACTAATTTTATAAGAATTAAAAATATATTTAAATCATAAAAATATAATTCATAAAAAAATTAAAATTCACTATTAATTTAATATATAAAATTATTTATGATAAAATATTAATATCAATATACATATTATACATATCATTGTAAATTATTAAATAAAAATATCAATATTAAATCCATCATTAGTTTGACATCCAAAATATTTAATGATTTTTTTTTTTTTTTGCATTGACTATCTTTTACTTAATTGAGTGTCTCGCATGTAACTAATCAATGACATATAAAAACACTTCACGGGTAAGAATCTACATTTTTGAACATATTATAATTTCATATTATTGATTAGTTACACATTAATTTGTCAATTAAGAGATGATTGATGCAAACCTACTAGAAACTTATAGCAAATTTTGTTCAATTTTGAATGTCAAAACTACAAAACCCTATTGAAAGCCAAAATCAATTCTAATAACTATCCAAACATGTTACTAATTTTAGGTTCTTTTTGTTTGTTTATGTTTTTGCTTGGTTTTATATTTCTGATGTATAAAAAAGAACTCAATTAAAAATATGAGGATTGAAGACCAAAATTGCACGAATATAAACATAAACAAACAAAAAGAACCTAAAATTAGTAACATGTTTGGAAAATAAGGATATAAATTGGACAAATATAAGGGAAATTGTACGAGTTCAGTCAAAAATTATATTTAAATCTTAACTTTTTTATCATAAAGGCATGTGCAGGATTAATAAAACGAAAAATATTAAATATAAGTTGATATTACTAATTAAACCGTCAGTAAGGGTTAATTCACCTATTTAGCATTAAGTTAATTCTTTATTCTTTTAAATATAAAGAATTTAAAATAAATAAAAATTAACAAAAATATAATTTGACACAATTGAGAGATAAGTCATAAGTGTTTATAAGTGGAGAGAGAAGTTAAATCTTCAAACACGTCTACATAAAAAAACATCAGTTAAAATAAATTTCAGGAAGAATTACTACATTACTTGGTCGGAAATAAACTAAACAATATGTGTATTTTAATTTTGAAGCCTTATCACATGTTTTTAAAAGTCCAATAAGGGAGGCTTTGTCCAAAAACTTCCTCTGTCCTTCTCTTTTATTTCTCATCTCAGTTTCCTTCTCTCTCTGTCCAAAAGTGACGTTCTCAACACAAGAACGGTTTTCTGGGTCTATGCGCTCTTAGTGGTTCCGATTCTTTCTCCACTTTCAACTTGTCCGTTTCTCACTCTCCCTCAAATCTCATTCTCTCTCTCTCTCTCTTCCTTCACATTCCCTCTCTTTAATTCAGCCCATTTCACTTGAGCCATTCTCTCTTCTGCTTCTACTTTCCAGTCAATTCAACCCCCCCAATCTTCACCTCTGATCCAAAGCTGAGAACTTGCTTTCTGGGTTCGATAGATACTCTCACTTGCTGTTGTGGGTTGCCTTCAAAACACCACCTTTGAAGACATCTCGGGTCGCTCACTAACCCCTTTTGTCGATTTTGCAACAGAAAGGTTTAATAATAATAATAAAAAGGTTGTGCACTTCGTGGTGTGGTCTTTGTGGGGAATTGGGGATTACGCAGATCTGCATGTTATCTATTAGTATTTCACAATAACCAAAAAGAGTAAGAGAGAGAAGAAAAAAGGACTGTTCTTTTTTTTTTTTTGGTTTTCCCATTTAAAAAAAAAAACTGTGTCTTTCCTTCTTATCTTATCCTTTATTCCTCACATTAATTGATGACTGAAGCGGGTTTGCTGCCATTTTAGCCATCTCAATCTGAAAAGTGTGCAATTGTGATTGTTGTGTGGGGGTGGTGGTTGAAAGATTGCAAAAGTAACAACTTAATTCTGAAGATAAAAGTGGTGTTGTGTGGATTGTGAAAGATTTGATTTTTTGTTGGTTATTCTCAAAAGGGTTGTGACGGATCCTTCAAGGGAAGAAAGTGGGTGCTCGAGTGGTGTGGAGTGCATTCTTGGCATTCTAAGGGCCCTTAAGATGGGGTCCTGCTTCTCTGCGGAAAGCAGGAGCCCTCCCTGCAATTCACCAAATTCATCATCTTTCAGGAAGAGAAAGAGCAACTCCAAGAAGAGGCTTGGATCAAGAGCCTCTTCATTTGAGTATTGGAGGAATGAGCCTCTTCATAGGATCCCTGGGAGGATCTTCCTCAATGGCTCATCCCAAGTTGCATCCTTGTTCACTCAACAAGGGAAGAAGGGCACCAACCAGGATGCCATGGTTGTTTGGGAGGTTAGATCCTTTTTCTGACTTTGCATTTCTATTTTTGGTCAATTTACCCTCTTTGTGAGTGTTTGTTTTGCTACATTTTGTTCACTTTTTCTGTCTTTACATTAATGAGGTTGATTGATTTCCGTCAGCTTGGATTTTGTACCTTGCCATATCTGTACATATGTTTTTTTACATACATACACTACTTTTCTAGGTCTTATGTTGATCCTTGAATTCCATTTCCTGCTTCATGCTGATTTGGTTGTGACGTGTGTCGATTGATCAAGCGGTGTGTTCACATGGTTTCTTTTCAAATATGGTTTTTTGCATGTTTGTCATCAATACTGATTCTTAATTCACCACATCTTTGTCTATGTATGACCGTTTCTGGTTATGATTGTGTATTAAGGATCTAATGTTCTATTCTGCTGGGATCACTTGATGGAAGATGGTGGATGATTTAAGTTCTGAAAGATCTTGGTTGTACTTCCTCTCCACATAGTAGATAGTTACATGAGTATTGATCTGAAACCATTCTTATTATTGAATGTGGGGGGCTGGGGGCAGGGATCTTTTGGTATCTATTTTTAGACAATAGCAATTGTGGATGCTTGGTTTTTGTTTGTTTGTATGTTTCTGTTGAATAATGTTTTATATTGTTTTAATTGCTTCCGTTTACCATATATTGCAGAACTTTTGTTCTAGAGAAGATACTATTTTCTGTGGAGTTTTTGATGGCCATGGTCCGTATGGTCACATGGTTGCGAAAAGAGTGAGGGATTCTCTTCCTCTAAAACTGAATGCCCATTGGGAACAAAGTGCATCTGGTGAAGAAGTCCTCAAGGAGATTAGCGTTAATACTGCAGGAAGCATGAATTCAGAAGAGGCTGCATTTGCATCTGCTGATGATGAATCCAGGGTATCTGTTGATGCCGAGGAAACAGAAAAACACCCAGAAATCTTTCAGACACTTAAAGAGTCTTTTTTGAAGGCATTCAAAGTTATGGATAGAGAACTGAAGATGCACCAAAGTATTGATTGCTTCTGTAGTGGGACGACAGCAGTAACTCTGGTTAAGCAGGTGTTGGCTTGTAACCTTTGGTAGATTATATTTTGTTAGAATATTTTGCTAATGAATTATTTTTTACCATAAAATATGTTGGTTCCTTTACAGGGCCGTGATCTTATTATTGGAAATGTTGGTGACTCTAGAGCTGTTCTGGGTACAAGAGAGAAAGACAATTCTCTTGTTGCCATCCAGTTAACTGTGGATCTAAAGCCCAATCTTCCAGGTATATCTCTCATCTGGGAAATTCTTGCCTACTTTGTTGAACAGTGGCATCAGATTTAAGAAAACATTCAGATCAGTTCGAGTCATTTCCATGAAGAACATAGTTTAGTTGAAATGTGTCTCCTTTGTTATTGAGTTATTTCTATCATTCTTGGATGTCAAACATTGAGATATGCTGCTTTTGATCTTTTAGTTTTTGAAATTCTTAACTCCCTTTCATTCTGCGTCCTGATACACTTTTGATTAGAGAATTTTCCTTCTATTATAGGCAACTGCGAATTCTTTTCCCCCTTATTTTATATATACTCTGTCTTGATTGGAATGGTTTACGATGTGAAATATCCTTGTCATATCCAGCAAGTAACCTCAATATTATTCTATAAATATAATAAGGATAAAAGAAAGAAATATAAGGTTTTTTTCAGCATTAAAATTTATTATTATGTGATTATATGGGCATGTTCTTGATCAGTTGATCCTGTGTAAATTTATGCAATTGTTGGAAATCATTAAGGGTCCATGCAGTACCCTAACAGTAAAAGATGTGATACATTAGGCATATTAGTGGACAAGAACTATGGGTTCACATGTTAAATTTATTTGAGAGCTCTAGATTAGAATACATGTTTTGAATAACTAATCTACATATTTACATGAAATAATAGAGATGAGCCATAAAAGGGACATCCGTACCGGTAGAGAGAGGATACTAACACTTAGTTGGTTGGGGGATGGACAAATTTTTATGTCTGTTGTGTTAGGTATTGTGTTTGTATGTCATGTCTCATCTCAAATTGTACTTATCCAGAATCAACCCATTCTTGGTTTCTGTTTAATAACCATATTAAAGGAAAAGATTTAGCCTATGTAACTCATTGTATTAAGTTGACATCTCTCTAATGCTATTTTTCATGGTCTGTCATATCTGTACATATTGTCCACAAGTCTTTCCTAATTTATTTTTCTCTTTTACAGCTGAAGAAGAGAGAATTCGCAAATGTAAAGGACGTGTTTTTGCTCTTCAGGATGAACCTGAAGTTGCTCGAGTCTGGTTGCCAAACAATGACTCACCTGGCCTTGCCATGGCAAGGGCATTTGGAGATTTTTGTCTTAAAGATTTTGGCCTGATATCTGTTCCCGAGGTGTCATACAGACGAGTCACCGAGAAGGACGAATTTGTTGTCATGGCAACAGATGGGGTAGGAGACCTATCTTACATTTTCATCACACATGCCTACTAAGATTTTCATTTTACTTGCCCTTTTCACTTTCATCTCAAGTTTGTTGTTTATTAATGGCAGATTTGGGATGTTCTCTCAAACAAAGAAGTGGTGGACATTGTGGCAGCCGCGCCAAGGCGTGCCTTGGCTGCACGAGCGCTGGTTGAGTCAGCGGTTCGCTCATGGAGGTACAAGTATCCAACCTCCAAAGTGGATGACTGTGCTGTGGTTTGCCTCTTTCTGGACTCGGACTCGGACTCCCACAAAGTGTGTAGTGCTTCCAATGTCATCAAGTCCAAGGAACAACCTAGTTCAGGTATCCAAGTCCACAACGGTGACAGTGGAGATGTTCCTGCACCTACTGGTCTGGCAAGGTCAGGAACTTGCAGGGAAAACAATGAAGACAACAACAACAACAGCGAGGAAGAGTCTAAGGAAGAGGAAATAGATACTGATGCAGAAATAGAGTGGTCTGCTCTCGAAGGAGTGTCGCGTGTGAACACATTACTAAACCTCCCAAGGTTTGAACCTGACAAAGAAGACAAGGGGATGAGAAAACACAAATGAAAAAAAAAAAATGGTTCAACCAATCAAGGAATGCTGAGTTGAGTGAAAGATGGTCTTTTACTTTATATTTGTTTATTTTTATTTTGTTTTTGTTTCCCATCATCATTATATGGATACATATACCCTCTCTTTTTATTTTTGTTATTTTTGCTCAATTTTCTTTTCTATTTATATATTCATGTTCCCACCCATTGATGTTTTTGTTTGGACTAGAGAGGATGGCCGGGCTGTTTTAGTGTGTCTGGAAATCTGTCCTCCCTCTCGTGTGCTTGAAAATTTTGTAAAATCAAACTCTTCATAGTTCATACCTAATAATTTATAAAGGACTTGTTATTTAATTACTTATTTTGTTGGAAATTTGTAGCGTGGTTCGTCGGTTTGGGTGTTTAATATTAATTTATTACATTATTGTGCAAGTTGGTGAATGACAAGGAAATTGGGATAATGACGCGTACAGTGATTAGGTTCATAAATCATAAATCAAATGAAGTGGCCTCAATTGTTAAAGCTTTTTGCATCTTTCTTTTTCGGGTGGAAATTAATGTGGTATGGTTTGGAATTTGGCGTGGACAGGTGCTAGGAGTAACCAAAACTCGTGTTTGCTATTGTTTGGTGTCTTGTGTGGCTGGTGACACCACTATGTTCATTGCAAAATTGTGTGTCATTTGATTTTTTTCAATTATTCATACTATTACCATTACATTTCCAACACACAATAAATTGCATTGAATTTAGTTTAATAAATTTGAAGGGTGAGTTTCAGAACTGCACATGTTCCAGCTACTAGCGTATTTTGAAACTGCAGATGATCCTATATTTCATTTGCGCAAACACATGTATACACGCTCACTGACACACGTTTAATGAAGCGGACATTAAATTTGTAAAATTTTAAAGACGATGTTGATAGTGACTATGAACTATGAAGTGCCAATTTGGGTTGAAAGACAGTTAGTAGTTATATTTATTGCGTCGTAAATTCCTGTGTTTTTTAAACAAAATTATTGAAAACTATTTATTATTATTTTGATGACCACAGTCCTAAAAGGCTAAAACCATTATTTTTTTGGACAAACAAATTCATAGCATTTCATTATTGATAGTAAGAACAATAAAATATGGTATCATATGATAAATAGATGGACTAGTATTATCAATAGCTACCCCAACAAGAATGTGAACAATTATATTAGCTTGTGGCCTAACCAACTCAACCCAAAAGTTTGGAAAAAGAGATAGAAGTTCTCTGCAATCACTGATAGATGAAACCAACTTCAGAAAAATCCTTTGTAATGTAATTCAAAGATTACATGTGACATGTCCAAATCAATTACCCAATGCAATGCTTGCAAAACTTTCCCCCTCTAAAACTAGGGCACAGACACAGGGGACCATCCAAGCCGATTTCGCCAACACAAAGTAACCCTCTTCATCTCTGATACGCATTTCCCAGCTCGTTTGTTGACTTTGTACATGAAAGCTAGCATTTACATTACACTTCACAAATCCATGCTCAATAAATACAAAATTTTTGTTGTTCAAATTGTATTAGAAATCACGGAGTATTGCAACGCTTTCCTATAAAAACCTTTCATTGTTGATTTCTTAACCAGTATTTTCTTTATGTTATTATTGTTCTTTTAATTTGGTTATCTTTTATTATTATTATAAAACATAAATTTGATTCCTAATATTTTAATTATGCAACTATAACTTATCTATTAATTTGATATTTAATAGTTTACAAAAATGTTAATATGATAATAAAGTGCAAACAAAAATATATTAATATTAATGTACAATAAGGTAGAAGTGTCAGAGTGAATAAACTTAACTTGATTTATTTTTTTTGGAGCCAAAACTAAGTCCACCAATAACTATCCAGTGTATATTCAATTGACACTAGATTGGTTAAACTTGTGATGTCAAGTTTGAGCTATGGATATATAGTCGTGTTACATGCTTGAATGAGAATTTTGTTACCTTTAGTAGTTCTACTTTATTAGAGCAAAATTACTTCTTGTGGAAGATATTCGTCAGCTTGTAGAAAAAAAATCTATCAAGATACTAATTCATAACAATAGACTTAAAAAAAAAGAAAATACAAGGAAAACAAAAATATCAAGAAAAATTTAAATAAAAAGTAATAAATTTTAAAAAATTAGAAAAATAAAAACATGTTAACATGAGTTGTTCCATCTCACTTGAGCAACTATCTCATCTCAACTTATTGGTTAAGTGGAACGGGCCAAATAAATTCTATAAAAAAATAGAGTAAATATTTTTTCAATTTATTTAATTTGTGTGTCAGATTAGTTTGGGATCACTTACAAGTTCAAATTTATTTATCACTCTATAATTTTTTTTATTATATTTTATTAATTTTGTAATGATTGGAAAATAAAATTAAGGGTAAAAATCAAGTTTTTCTTATCTCTCTAATGGTAAGGTAGAGGTATTGGTCTTCAGAAAAAAAAAATATTGGTCACTATATTTTATCGCAAATAATTAAGACTAAAACACATGAGTTATATGGTCAAGATTAACTCCTCTAACATACAAAAAATTATTCTTTCATGATTTGATCTAATGACCCAAATTCATTCTTCAATTATGTCATAATAAAACTCCTCTATCTATATATGTATGTACGCGGAGATTAAGTTACTCCAAGGCTAGGGTAATTTTTTATAGAAGTATTCCACTCAATAACTCTTGATATAATATAAGCTAGAGCTTATTTTAAAAGCAACTAATACATATCTCATAAGTTACTATTTTCGTAAACTCTTGATTCAAATACATAATACAAATATTGACGTGATAAGAAAAGTTGGAATAATTTGTAGTTAAACTCCTGTTCTAAATGGGACCTAAATCGAGAAGCTAGCAAATAAATGCGTTCATGGATGATTGGTAAGAAGGTGCTAGAATGGCCTGGCTGACTGGCCCGCACTTACAAAAACAAAAGGCTTATACTTATCACTTATCAGATTACAAGCTTCCAACATCCTCTCTTCGAAAGGATTGATATATCAATCAGATTACAGTTAAATAATAATCCCTTACATATGATTTTTTTTCTTCTTTTACTTTTTGTGAAATCCCATTCATATGAATATTTGATGTAAAGGATAAATCAGTAACGAAAAAGCTACAATGCACTGCTGTAACTTGTATTCATTAATCCATGTAAGTTTTATTTTACGCCACATGATGCATTGCCTTAATTAATTATATTTGCTTTCCTTCCAACCAACGGCTGTAAAAATCCAACGCTTCCCGCGGCTTATATTCCGGCACGGTGTGCCCAGCTCCCTGCACCATATTTGGTAAATAAATCACCTAATTATTAGTTAACTATTTGACAATTTATTATTTGGTGTGATATATAACTAAGTTGATTTAATTTACCTTGATTGTGAGGAAGGTGAGGTTGTTCTCGTACGCTTGCAAGTACCTGTGCCATTTCAATTGAACAAAATTTATATTGTGTTGTTTTGGATGCTAGCTAATTGAACAACTTTACTAATACAAGTACAAGAATTTGTTAGGCATAGAGGGTTGACATGCATACCCAGCAACTTGGTTATTTGAGTTCCATGGCCTCCATTCATCCACAATCTTATATCTCAAAGATCGTGTCCAAGCCTCACTTCCGGTAAATGGCACGCACATATCATGGTCGCCACTGCCATGACCCATGATCATACATAGTTAATTAAGAATTTCACATAATTAAGCATATTACTATTAATTAATAACATTCTTGAAATTCAATTAGATTGTAGTTGGCACCTGAAAATAAGTGCCTTATAGCCCAGCCTGGTTAGGTTCTTGTGGTAAGGAATCATGCTTCCAGCATTGTGATGGTACTCTATCCTTCCCGTACATAATTCCCACGGACCCGCCACTTTTTCCTGTTCATATGTATAAAAGTTAATTAATCCTCAGTCATTATTACCTTAACTGTTAACATAAAATATGATTAATACTAATGATAGTGATTACCTACCGATTCAGCATGAATTGCTTTCCTGACTGCAACGTTGTTTAGCCATGAACTTGCTACTTCATCGCTCTGCTCTTTGCCAGATCAAAAACAGAATTAATTTTATCATTTCACTAATTTGAGATCATAACCTATTTCATACTTTTAACCGATCTCTACATGACACGTGTATAAATTTCTTAATTTACAAGAAAAAAAAATTAATAATATTAATCAATCAGATGTCATATAAAGATAAACAGGAATTATGATAGTCCTGAACCATAACATAATGCACCTGAGAATTTTTTTCATGTCTTCACATTTAAATTAACTAAATATTAATAAAAAAATGTTACACTAGCTATGATTGAGTTAGACTCTCTAAAATTAAAAGCTTCACGAATTATCAAGATTTGTCTACAACATACTTAATTGCATACAAGAATGAGCATGATAAATATTGAGACATGATTGATAACTTACAACACAGGCGACATGACTGGTTTCTGTCAATTGGGGCCATAATGTAACAAGGCCAGGTTTGACTGGTGCTCTAAAAGGCCAAGCTCTACCAAACATTCTATTCCTCACTGGAAGAGGCCTCTCAGTAACCCCCAATTGCTTGAAACTCTTTGGTAAGCTTCCATTTTCTTTGGCTGTGGCATCACCAGGGAAATGGTAGCATGGCTCTAGTATGTTGTACACGTTAAGCCCATCAATGGCCTGATATCATGGCAATGATAATCATGTTTAATTAGTTCTTATTATTCATAATAACGAGAAGAAGAAAAATAGAAAAAGAAACCCATTCATGCTGCTGCCATCTTCTTGTTCTCTATGAATGTGTCTCACCCTGTCAAATTTTTCAATGTTCTTGTAACACACATCATTTTCGTCCAAAGAGTAAGCATCGTAGTAGTTTCCTTTGCAGGAAGATTGTAAATTCTGCAAATTGTAATTGATTTGCATAATATTAATAATGAGACCAAATAAATGCTAACTAATTAATGCTTTCAAGACATCGATCAAGACGACATTTAATAAAAAAGAAAATATAATTAAAAGTAGTATACTTAATAACTTAATACAGCATATAAAATTTCACTACCTTGTATATAAAAAATAAGATAATTAACCAATGAATTAAGTTGTACTTAACAAATTAAATTAATTTTTATTCAATACCTCATAGATAGTGTCGGATATGAGGCCCATCCCGTGCACAAATGGGATAAGAGCATTGCCGTCAAATATTTCGTCCGTGACACCATTTCCAACCATGTAACCCTACACAAGAAATAAAAGTCAAATGAAATTTAAGGTATTTGCTGGCTTTCTACGTACGTCAAAACTTAAAAGATATGTAATTGTAACATAATTTATATACACCTTTTAATATTTTTTTTATTATTAAGTATTTGCTGGCTTTCTACGTCAAAGCTTTAGGACTCGCGTAAAATTTAATATGTCCAAAAAAAAAAGTTACTAGCTTTCACTATCATAAAATATTTTATTATACGTAAAAGAAATTGTACCTTAAAATTGATCACGGGCTTTGTACCACTCCGGATTCCTGGCATGGACACACAAACAATTTATGCTCATAAACCAATCATATAAATACATAAAGCAAGATGGAATTAAAAACTTTGATATCACTGTAGTATCACACATCCTTTCTGAGTATATAACTTTTTTTTTATAGGTTATAACATATACATGAAACTTAGACAACACTTTAAAATTTAGAAAATAGTCTATACATTGATAAGATAAAAAATTATTATATTATTGTTGAATCACAAACCTTCATTTATATATATATATATATATATTATAATTATTATCTTAAAAGTCATATTAATCACAATTTTTTAATTAGTTGCCAATCTAAATGTTTTTACAGAATAGTAGTATATGGAAAGTAAACTCTGTATTTTATATTTTAAGTTACAAACTTATGAAAAAAAAAATATATAAATTAAGCGTTCATGTTATTGTTTTAGCTATCGAATTAGACTTTACCTTTAGCAACTTCAAAAGCTAGAGTAGGCACATAAACTCCGGCATAAGACTCCCCAGCAATATAAAATGGATTAGCCTGGAATTCCGGAAATTGCTGAAACCACTGCCAATAAAAGAAAAATAAAATATAAGCAACAAAAAATGTACCATTGTTATTTGCACCATGCTTTGTGCATGTGTATCATTGTTGTGCCATGCAAACTAACAATTAATTATGAAGATTGGAGTGTAAGCATCTAAAATAGAATATTAGAATAATATTGCGTACGTGCGTACGTAATATACTAATTAGGTTAATTTGATCCTATTCTTATATATCCTTCCAATGCTAATGTTAATTTTATTTCAAATGCTAATATCCTCTCTTGGAAGTACCTTTAAGAGGAAAAGATGGGTATCAGACGCAGTTTCAAGGTCCCCAGTAGCATATTTGCTCGTGTTCTTGGAGTAAGAGAACCCAACACCAGCAGGGGAATCCAAATATATAACGCTGGAAACCTGAAATTAAGATGGATAAAGATAGTAAATGTAAAGGTGCCATTACTTCAAATAAAAAAAAGTATTAATTGTAATTTGTGAGAGAAATGCATTTTTAATGCGAATGAAATGTAAACTAGAAAATAAAACATTAAGTAATTCAACTCTGTTTTTTAAAATTTTGGAACCATTTCTAATCTAATTTCTTTCATCGATATGAAATTGTATTGTATCATATAAATCGAACATATTAAATATTTATTAAACAAATGGCCAAGGATAACTATATCCTCTTCAATTATTTTCCATCATTCCATGTGCTCTTAGGATTGATGCGTAAGTTGGCAAGTTGAGAAAATCGCAATTATGTTCAAGTATATATAATTAATAAAAATCATTTAAAACTTGACTCATATGTATACTACATGCCATCTTAACACAAGATTGGGTAATAAACATCAACAGAATTATTATAATGTATAATTAGATGCAAATATAGCAATATTAATTTCTGGGAGTCACGTTCTTACCTTAGACCAGCTGTAAGGATTGATATGCAAAGTGGGTAGATTCCCTTTCGAATTTGCAGCCTCAAAGTTGAATGGTCCTGCATGCACCCACATTTCACAATCACATATATAATCGATCAACACAAAAAAACAAAACAATAATTACAATATATTTATTCAAGGTGAGGAAAGGACGTCCAAGAGAACAATTTCTTAAACTCTTACTATGTCAGTGGCTCAACATTTTTCCCTTATATGCACGCCTTCCAAAAGCTGATGATGTGGGAAGAAATTAATGTAAAGACGCGTAATATTTAAAATTGGTCCCCGATTTGATAAACAGATGCCAACTTCTAACTAAAAGAAAAAGTGACCAAATTTTTCAAAATTCAAATTTTGCCTTTGTACCCCTAGCCTGCCCATCCAGAACCGTTGAAGATTTTTATTTTTTTTTGTCACCGAAAATCTAATTAACTATTTTTTGTAGAATATTTAATCTTAATCATAAGGTTTTCAAATCTAAGACTTTATTTAAATATACTGAATCTAATTTTATTCATACTAACCATTTGGTGGTGGTTAAAGTCTTGAAGATTAATATGATGATGAGACATATATAAAGTGCCATTATTATGGTTTCCAATGAATAAAAAATAAGGTACAATAATTAGCCTACCATGCTCATAAACAAAGCCATCAAAGCTGGAGCACCCAGGTCCACCATTCAGCCATAGCACAACTGGGTCCTTCTCTGGACTTCTTTCTGAACTAACGAAGTAGTAGAACAGGTTCTTCCCACTTTCAGTATTTCCATCAATACTTATATATCTGAGGTCAATAATTGAACCCAACAAAAAAAATCTCCTTTAGTTTACCTAAAAGATAACCCGTTTTAATTTGTAGTGACGTCACTCGAGTTAATTGATGAAATTAAAACATCTATGCATTATAAAGTTTTTGAAGTACCATATTAAGGCTTAATTAAAATTAAAATTTTCCCAACTAGTACGAAAATTATCTGAAAGTTTTGAAAAAGTGGAGACGTGTAAATTGGATTTAATTTATGCAATAAGTTGGTGAGTGTTAATTTGATGAGAAATATACGTAAAAACTAATTGTAATTAAGATATTAGGTTTCTTGATCTTGATGAAAATGATGTGTGCGTACCCGGAATAGTGCTTGGATGGGAAATTGGCGTTAAAGCCAGGGAGTTGTGTGATGAGAGAGGGTGCAGGGGCAGCTTGAACAGAGATCCAATGACCCGACAAAAGCATGCAAAGTATAGACACAACCCAATACTCTATAATTTTTTTATTTTCCATGGCCATTCAATTTTTTGGGAAGAAAAGTGATGGAATGGAGCAAGGAGCAAGGCATGGCTATATATATAAATATGTGAGGTGTGTGAATGATATTAAGAAAGAAAAGAAGAATCATTACTTAAGCTTTACTGCAATAGTCAAGACCAAGGTTAAAGGTGAGTTTAAATTCAAATGAGCTTGACTAATATTGTATAAAGGGATTATTGAATTTAGTTTAATAAATTGCAAATCTTCTGATAGGAATACAAAAAAAGAAGTCAAGGTCAAGCATTATTTGATTTTAAAATATTTATTGGATAAAGGTGAGTTTGGAATTTATACCACGGCATTGGAAGAAAGCTAAGAAGAAAAGCCGTAGCTTGGGCGGGTCAATCTCTACATGCGAGTTGCATTTGTTAGATAAACCACGCCACACGTGTGCTAAATTTTTAACTAATTAGTCTTTTGCACGGAATATTTTATGTTCGACGTAGATTGTAATATTGTTTAACAACATTTTATACATCTTTTGGAGATGTTTTTAAAATTATTTTTATGATTAAATATCATTTCTGAAAGTTAAAAAAGTAATTCTTTAAATTTTTGTATATTCTTTTAAATTTTCAATTGTTTAAATTGACTATCTTTAATGGAGTGAAATATGATTTTTTAATATTTTTTTTAAAACATTATAATTCATTAATTGAATTGTTTTTATGATATATATATATATATATATATATATATATATATATATATATATATATATATATATATATATATATATATATAATACTAAATTTATTTTCTTTTGAAAATATTAAATCAAAGTAATTTCAACTGATTATATAAAATATTGTATTTATATCATATATACATAATAATCAAATAATAAATGCATTAAATTCATTTTTCTTCTACAAATATCTCATAACAAATATGCATTTAAAATCCACTTTCTATTAAATATCCTACGAATTAATAATATTTATTAAATAAGTGAAAAATAAAATAACCAAAAGAGAATTGTCTAATGTACCCTTAAGAAATTATTGTTAAGAGGGACATACCGAGTCAACAAATATATAACTCATAAGAAATTTGAGTTAGCTTCACTTGACTCACTTTTCCCACCTTAACTAGCCTATTTTAAAACCTCTATTTTATTTCTTTCATGTCACTTCTTACATTTTAAAATTGGAGTGTATATCTATATTTTTCTTTGCTTTTATGATTTGTTTGGCATAGAGGAGGAAAAAATATGGCAAATAAGGTAAATTTTAAGGATTTTTTATTTGAAAGAAACAGTCAAAAGAATATAAAAAGATTGATAGTCATGGATGAATCTAGAAACCTTAAGGGGTTGAAATTTTTTTTCTTTGTAATTGTTTGAATGTGTAACTTTTAAAAAATATTAATTTTTAAAAATATTTAGTATTTTCACACATAAAATATTTTATTTTAAATGATAATAACTTTAAATGCTACTATTATCAATACATAATTAATTTCAAATAATTTTAAACTAATTATCACCTTAATCATTACTTTCTCTCGACTCTATTGTAAGAAAATAATAATTTTATACTTATTAAGAAATTAGTTAATTTTATTAAATTGTATCCATCTCAGAACAATTTTTTTTTTCTAAACTACTTTTTTATTCTAACTATTGATTGATATAAATTATGAAAAATTGGAAGTAGTAAGTACATCTCACCGAAGAAATCACGGAGGAAAAAGCGGAGAATACTTACAAAATAAACAGCTCTAAGATAGATGCTTACAGCGAGACAAACAAAATAGCTATATACAACAAAATATAAGCTTTACTAATGTCTTTAAAGTATAAAAGTAGAAATCCAACATAAGAAACTTTGTTGAACGAAGAAAAACATTTTTTTTTTTGCTCAACAAGAAAAATCTTAATTTTGTGGTTACTAATTAGTGTCGATAAACGATTGAAAAAATCTTGCCAGCATATTTATAAGATTTTTTTAATAACAATGTATAAGATTTAAAATGATTTAGTTTGTGGTTAGATTCTCTTTCATCTTTTATTCTAAGAAGAGTTTCTTAGGGATAAATATGACTTTCTTTTCTTTAGATTTAGATGATTATACATGTGTTTTTGTTGTTTGTCTCCCATAATTTTTATTTATTTTTATCTTTGATACTATAATGGAGTGTAATGTTTTGTTGGTTGACGAGTTTGGTTTCAATCTTAATGTTTTGTTTGTTGTTACACACTTTCGCTAGCCCTTGCTTTATGGTGACAAACACCCACCATCTGTTCACGCATCAAGCCCAATAAGTGTTTGACGTGAAGGGGTGTGTTGGAAATAATCCAAGTCCCACACCGACTAAAAGTAATCACACATTAGAATATATAAAGTGAGGGACAACACTCACCCCTTGAGCTAGCTTTTGGGGTTGAGTTAGGCTTCTCACATTATACACTCTAAGAATAACTTTGAATTTTAATTAAAAAAGTTCATGTATTAAAATTAAACATAAATAATTTTCAGGTAATAAAAATAAGAAAATAAAGTTTAGGTTGTAAAAACAAAATGGATTATATGTATGTATGAAAAATATATTTATGTTTTGTTTTTTTAAAAAGATATTTTTTTGTGAATTAAATAAAAAGATACCTCTATTCTTTGGGAAATAAAATTTCGGGAGCCTCTCAAACTAACGTGGCTTTGTTACTGTTTACCCTTGTCACTGTCGGCATTAACCAAAGTAAAAACAAATAAAGGCAATGAGAAAATTAAGGAGGCAAACCAAACCAAATTTTGGGTAAAAAAGGTAAAGCCCTATTTGGAAAATTAATTAGGAAGACTAACCCTAAGTTAAACAAATAGTACAAAGCATTTGGGTGGTTATTGCTTTAATTAATCATATATTGGGCATGATACATGTGTGTACACTCAGCATAGTAGTACTAGTGGGATGCTGTTTCCTTTATGGAATAATGGAATGGAATTTTATCTGACAATGGCTCTTTTTATCAATCAGTTTATGCTATTCTGGCAAACATGCTTGCATTTTTGTCTTCATTCTTACCCTTTCACCCTCCTTTGGACTTGCTCTCAAATGCAATATGCTTAATGTTGCTGTCTAAGACTTGTGAAACCAAAGTGCACTATGACTACTATTGACTAGAAAAATAGTGGCATGCATATAGGACGCAAATGCAGTTAGTGGGAAATTAATAATTGCGTTGATTTCAATGGTTTGTGCGTTAGTGGCCCCTTTGCCTCCTTCTACTTTTCATTAATTCTATAAAAGGACAAACGTGGTTTTCATTTTCTCTCAATTAGCTTTTTCTGGATCTCTAGTGGATGACTCAGAGTCAGGACTGAGCTTATAAGAGAAGTTCAGTTGGAGTGGTTGATATAGTTGGTACTAGATTATGGAAGTGCTTAATAGTATTTTTATTATAAAAAAGTGATAAAACAAGAAGACACTTTAATACTATGAGTATGAGTTATGACGCCATGACAACTTAAGCTTGCGAGTCGATGGTTGAATTGCAAATGCATTTAATCAGCTAGTTCTTAGGTGCTAAAAAATCTTATTTAAAGGGATTGTTTATCAAAGAAATTTGAACCTATACACAGAAAAAAGATAAAAATTTAATTGTATCAAAATTTTAAGTGTTATACCAACATGCATTAACCAGAAGTGCTTAATATGATGTGCATGTGCTAGCTAGACCACACATACATATACATACCACCAGTTGCTGTTTCACTTTCACAAAACCTCATCCACATATTACCTTGCCTGCTTGCCATTTATATCCAGAGGCTCCAAATTCCATTTGTTATAGAAAAGCGTTTCAGTACATACCTTCGCGTCATCCTTGGATTAATAAATGAAGATATCATTTTTATTCAAGCTTGGATATTAGTTACAACTTACAAGAAATGGAAATTTATATGTACTGCATCCCCCAGTATTTTTAATTCCTATCAAACCAAAAAAACTTATGTAAAGTAATAGAACATCCAACATCTCTCAATATTACAAAAGATAATGTTTAAGATACATCTATTATTATCTTTCATCATACTTTATATTTCAATTTTTTTTTAATCTTTCTCTTATTTTTCCTCCAAAATTGTCTATCACTCTCTCTCTCTCTCTCTTTATATATATATATATATCTTATTTCCACCGCAAATTTCCCAAAATGAAGGAAAAAAAATACTATAATACCCATCAAGATATATGCGATGGGCTAATTAATTGGAGACTTTATTTGTGTTGAAAACTTGAAATACACTACTGATATTTCTATGACCAACAAGGTGTAATTGGATTTTAAGGGGAAACATATGATGATATGGGGGTACCAATGATGACATGAAGAACGTGAGTAACATACTTTTTTAATTATTAGTCGAAGTTTATTTTAAAAATTTAATAATTCTATTTCTTATCAATAAGTCTCATTTATGATTTTTTTTAATCTTCAATAAATTTTAGTTAACAATATGAAATATATCAAATTTAATATGTCAGAGTGTAGTATTATCTTTACGTTTGAGAGGTGCTAACAATGCATGCTGGGCAATTTTGCCGTCTTATTTATCGATTTCCTTAAAATGAAACTTTTATTTTTTATTTTTCTTTTTAGGTTTTAGCCATAGGGAACTGAGACAAGCAATTAATTTTTGCTGTTGCATGGAGGGAACATCAAGGAAAAAAAATGGTGTTTAGCACAAAAATACCTCATCCTTAAGCTAACACGAAACATCATGTGGTAGGAACAAACCAAGAAGAGCATGCTATGGAAGCAATTACATACAACAAACCAAAGCTAGAACATGTATATTTTTGTCTGGCTTTATAGAACGTAACTGATATGTTGGCCAAAGCCTGTTTATGTACAATTTTACCTACAAATTCTATTTGAAGGTGTAGACCCCGCAAAAAGGAAAAGAAAAAAAAATTATATTCCATTCTCTGAATCTGAATAAAGAAGTTGACAATCTGTTTCTCTGCTTTTAGATTTACTCTTTTTTTTTTTCGGTTAACTTTGTGCTTTTGGAATTTGGTGCCAGCTGCGACCTGATTATGAGTTAATTTAAGGGAAATTGTAAACATCCACTACAACATATAATCTTTAATAATATTTTTCTAACACTTAATAAAAATATCGTTAAAATTTTTTGTAACTTTTTTTTAACATTTTATCAAATGTTGTGTATAAATTATATTGTTAAAAATTCAACAATATAAATTATATATAATATTTAATAAAATATCACAAAAATATATTAATAAACACTTATTTTTATTTTACAATTTTTTAAATATTGTGAAAAACTTTTAGGAATATTTTTAATAAGTATTAGACAAAAAAATATTAGTAAATATCATATGTGTACTGATAATCCAATCATCCATTTTATTTTGGGACTTTCCAAAGAGAGATAAGAAAAATGTTTAATTATTTATTTAATCTCTATAATTTTTAAATTTATCCTTTTTAGTTTTTATAATTAATAAATGGATTTTTTAGTTCTTGAGGTTTAATAAGTGATTTTTTTCTGAAATTTATATTTTAATTTCCAA
Source organism: Glycine max (assembly GCF_000004515.6). Taxonomy (NCBI): domain Eukaryota; kingdom Viridiplantae; phylum Streptophyta; class Magnoliopsida; order Fabales; family Fabaceae; genus Glycine; species Glycine max. The sequence goes on along the minus strand of NC_038245.2, from coordinate 47,436,067 downwards.
AAGGTGTCGACCATTAATTTTTTTTTAACTTTGTTGGACAGGGATCTCATTTTGGAAATTAAAATGTAAATTTTAAAGAGTAAAAAATTCACCTATTAATTATAAAGATTAAAATAAATAAATTTTGAAGACTAAAATGAATAAATTTTGAAATTATAAAGAAGTAATTAAACTTAGGAAAAAAATAAAGAAGAAAGTAACAAATATGAAATGTGATGTGAGAAAAAAATATATAAATACAAAGAAAAAATGGAATCAAAATGAAATGAAGGATAATAGAATGTATGCTTATAATTAACTTCATGTTAAAAAATAATTTCATGTGAGGAATTGGGTCTAAAGCTAGAACCATATTAATGCAAAAACTATAAAGTTTAGGGTTCTAGAACCTGATTATAATTTATAAATATACATAAAATTGGAATAAATATTTAATTAATCCTTGAAATTATCTTTATTTAAGAAGTAAATAATTAATTTAATTTCTGAAATTGTCACTTACCCTCATAAAAAAATATTCAACACTCAAAAAAAAAAATTATAACTTATCATCATTTTAGTCCTTAGATATAAAATTCTAAAAGAATCCCTAAAATTATAATTTCTGTTTGCACAGGTGGCACTACTACTAATATGCAGAATTACATTACTATATCGCACTGTGAGAACAAATTGCACGCTTCTTATTTCGGATTGTCTACCAAAATCATCCAATCAGCTGCTAAAGCTTCCTCTGACTTAAAATGTAAAAAACCAAACCTCTTAACCATCATCCTCAACAAGACGCATATACCAAATATATATTGTTACAGAATTATCTCTCAATCTACAATAAAGATACGGGATATATATATATATATATATATATATCATTCTAAAATAAAGATTACAGATATAGTCGGATTTTTTTCATATTCCATTAATATTGTAAAATGAAAATGGGTCATTTTTCTCTCCCTAAAAACGTTAAAATAAATGGAATAGAGGAAGTATTAATTATTTATTTTATTAAGGATATATTTTCCGACTTTAATAACTATTAGTCATTTTGATAGTTCAGCATCCGTCCATTTACGTTTAAGTATGTTTTTTTTATAACATGTATTCTTTTTTTAACATGATTTATTTCATATCTAAATATTAAACATAATTCAAATTATGAACTAATTTATTAAAGAACATAAATCATTATCACTTATATATGTTAATCATGTTAATCATTATTGATCAATTTTAATTATATTGTGAGTTAATTAATGTAATTCTTATTAAAATAAAGTTAATTTAATTCCTAATATTAGGGATCAAATCGACTTATGATGATTATTAAATTCAGAGAAAAAATTGATAATGATTGTTAACTTTAAAGACTAGATTAAATTGACAATCTTATTAAATTTAAAGGCCAAATTCATAATGATTATTAAATTTGAGGCCAAATTTAGAGGCCAATTTGTAAAGAACTAAATTGGCGGCTGGTGTCAATTTTAGAAACAATTAGAATAAAAATTGTGATAGTCAAATATTAAATTTATTATTTTATAACTTTAGAAATTAAATTAACTCATCCTTATAATTTTAGGATTTAATTTGATGCATTACTCAATTAAATAAAAATATATATCTACTAGATTCTAAAGTTGACGTGTAGTGTTAAGAGAATGTTCGATTTTCATTGGGCTTTGGTTTGATTTTGTTTTACTTTCATAGAAAAGGTGTTTAGGGGTTGTTGTAGAGGCATGCTCTTTCATTTTCTTGGCTTTTAGCAACCATGGTCATTAGCAATAAGATTTAGTGGAGCTAAGCGAGTGTTCGATCTTTCGTTTGGCTTTTGGTTTGATTTCAATTAGACAATCATCATGTGCTGGTCAACTTTCCATAAAAAAAGGTGTTTAGGGGCTTTGATTTCAATCGTCAATCATCATGTGCTGTTCTACTTTCCATAGAAAAGGTGTTTAGGGTTGGTTGTAGAGGTAAGCCCTTCCATCTAGCTTTATGCATGGCTTTTAGCTACCATATCATTAGCAATAAGGTTTTTTATTTTTGGGATTTAATTGACACTAACGAAATTGAACGCAAACATTGGCTAAATAGAAATTAAAAAAAAAAAGGGCTGGGTAGGCTTATATTTCTCTTAATTATCCTCTAATGTAATTTTTTTTTGAAAGGAAGGATACTTACTCTTTCCGTTTTTAATTATTAGATTTAAGTTTAAATTGATAGTGATTCATTTTTATAAGAATCAATTTATAATTTTTTTAGATTAAAAATATTCCTCATTAAAAAAGGAGAAAATGCATATAAATAATTAGAAGAAAAAAAATATTAATAACAAGAATAATTTTAAAAAATTATAAATTTTAGACAAATTTATTACTACCAACTAAATTAATCACTTTTTTTAATTTTGATGAATTAGGTAATTAAGAATTAGATAATCGAATCTTATATATATACATATATATGAACCAAAGAAATATATCATTTCATTCATAATCTGTGAAATAATATAAGATGATATATAATCAAATTTATGAGAGTTAACATAAAATTTTAAAGCCCTTACTAGATTATGTGCTGCAAAATTAACTTATTTCTTAACCAAACTGACCCTAGAATTTGAGACTTGCAATTGCTTGTGCCCTAGACGAATAAATTCATGTGTTGGGCGTCTATCCAAGACTAAGTTCTTGTTCTTTCTTACTCATTCTACCTATGTTGAAGACCCAAGAAATTATTATATTCATGCTCTTTTGCCTTTGACAATTTCAAAATATGAATCACATAATCTACTTATATAGTAAATTTGTCACCGACATTTAACAATTTTCAGCACTTTCACTTCCTCATTTCTTCAATATTCGATTTCTATTCTCTACTAAAATCTTCAACTATTTCAACGAAGCACTTCAATTCGATTTCAGGTTCCAACCTGAAACAAGCTCTTCGAAGAATCAAATTCACCCATCAAATACATCTTCCAACACTAGCTTGTAAACTTTACCAGTTGACACCAACACTACACTAGTCCGTATGCGTAAAGAATAGATTTTTCAACGAAACCTAAATAGAAGACATAATGCTCGGACACTTCTAGATGATTAACATATATCAAACTATTTTTTTCTTAGCCACCATGCTGCTTCATACCTTCTAGAGATGCTTTGTTCAAAACATCAAAGAGAAAAAGATGATTACTAGTCACATTTATCATGGAAAAGATGCATGAGAAACAAACCTCAAATTTATCGAAGTTTAACATCAAAATGCAATTTGGAAATAGCAGGATCCTGATCCTTCTTTTTTAATTTTCCTACTCTTTTATTGGTTTGCATCTAAGCTTCTTTTGTTAACGAGTAACTATACATAAAAAAAAAAAAAAAGTTTCTTCAGAAAACACACAAAAGACCTACTCTTGGCCTTGTGCTAGCCCAGCCCAATAAGACACGAAACAAAATTATTAAATTAGTTTGACCCAAACATAAATATGATTTTAATTATAAAATAAAAAAGCTGACAAAATTGGATTTTTGTAATTTTTCAATTAATAAGAAAAATAGCCATATCCTTCCTCTATTCTATTTTTTAAAAAAAGTATTTGGACTCAAATAAGACAAATCACTTAATAGTGACATAATTCTTTTTACAAAGTTTTAATACAACCTCATTACATATCCAAACTAGGCCATTGAGTAATTTAAAATTATTCTCAGCCAGTTAATCTATACGCTCAATGCTGAATAAAAAAAAAAAGAAAAGCTTTGAATAAAACAAATCTATATATACTCTGAACTCTCAATGGTCTTCCTCTTTGCATTATAAAATATAAGTATACACAAAAAAATAACTACTTTACCAAGAAAAAAGAGTACATTGCATGGTATTTAATAAGGGAAAGGCCCACCTTATCCAGAAATTAAGTGTGAATTAAGAAAAAAAATGAAAAAAAAGAAGAGGCTCTTGTTCTCTGCATATCTGGTTTGTAATCCGAAACAACACACCTTCAGCCACGGAATGGGGAGACATGACTTTGACAGCCGCGTTTTCTTGTTCTCTCGCCGCTGCTTCTCTCTCCGCCGCCGCCGGTTTCCGCCGGAATAAATGCTTCCCCTCCAAGTTTTTTCATTCCTCTTCCACGTGCATGCCCTCTTCCTTGCATGATCACCACTACCACTCTTTCTTATTGCGAGGTTTCATTACTTCTCTTCATATTTCTATACACAACAACAATTCAACGTCATCATAAACATAACTAGTTACAAAACATGCCATGTTTTTTCTTCTTATCTAGTTAACTTGGAGTGTAAAATATATTAAACTATAGTTGATCATTCATATAAATTTATTAAAAAGGTTGTGTTGATGATACTTTTTAGATTATTAGATCATGTATATAGTGAGAATTGTTATTTTGGGAATGGATAAAACTTAAATGCAGTTTCATTGGTACTTTTAGCGTGGTTCATCGATTAAAATTAGAGTTTTACCTCAGTAACCTATGCTCATCGAGGTGAAATTCTAATTTTGATTAGAGAACAACCTCAAAAGTGCTGATGAAATAACATCTAAGTTTTGTCATGTAAGAATTGTTCTTATTTATTATTACAAGACTAATAAATATTTATTATACAAAGGTACGTGGACGATGGAAATTAGTTTCATTCAATTACAATATTGATTATTCATACACGATTTTATGATGAATGCTTGGTAAGTGCGTGAGAATTTTATTAAATTTTATAGTGCAGTGAAGGCATATTCCCCTTAAAAACTGGTTTATAAGGGGGTGGTCTACCCAGCTATATAAGCACTTATCATATTCATGAATTACCCGATGTGGGATTATTCTTAACAAATTTAACAGTTAATTTATGAATTAGGTGCTGTTTGGATAAATTTATCCACAATTACTTATAAAAAGCCAAAACAAGAAGGTATGATGAATTGAATTTCTGAATAAGCTAAAATCAACTTATGCATTTAAGAAGCTCTTTTCATTTAACTTCTCGAAAAGTTAAGATACATAAATTGAATTTAGTTCATGAAGAAGTTTATCCAAGTAGAGTCTTTGTATATATATGTTATGTATTAAGATGTTTTGCAGTTGCCAATGATGCTGATAGGAGTGAAATGTCATCTGATACCGCAACCGAGGCATCGTATTCAGAAGCTGATAAGATGGTTGATGGTATGGACTTTGGTGAGCTTTGCAATGAGTTTGAGTGCATCAGCAGTCCCTTGGTTGAATCCACTGCAAGACAACTTGCACGCGATATACTTGAGCTAAGGGAGGAAAATCGAGCACTTGGAATCTTTGCTGTTTCCGTCTCATACAAGGTCTTGCTTTAATTCTTGTAGGAATGCTAGTAACACATTTTTTAACACTCTTTCCTGTTGGTTAAAATTCATTAAAAACTACAAAATCAGAGAGAGTCATTAAATAGGATGTTGGACCCACAAAGTTTTGTGATTTTAATAGATTTCAATCAATAAGAGGGATTATGTTCCTAGCATTTCTCTAATTTTCCATAGTCCATGACACACTACATGTTCTATATTTGATCAGTTCATCAGGAAACAAATATGATTCATTTCTTATAACAGCAGTTCCCCTTTGTAATAGAACAAGGCATAGCACTTTGTTTACTTCCTTGGATTTTTATGCAAATTCAGAGTCACATTATACTTAGGGGTAGCTATATGGCTAGTTGGCTAACCCAAAAGGTTTTGAAAACTTTGGAGTAGTTAAAATAATGCAAACTAATTCTTCAGGCACAGTTTCTGCTGAAAACTGAAATGCTTTATCTATGAAAAATGTAACATTTAATGTTATTAAGTGTTAACATGATTTTATTGTTTTTTGACATAAAAAAAATTCAGTACTCTTAAGACACTCATTAACAAAATTCTTAACATAAATACGTTTAACTATCTCAAAACTTCAATGATGTTATTCCTTTATTCTTAAGAATTGATATCATAGTTTAGTTATTCCAATAAATATTTTCAAGCTCTGCCACTCTTTTTATGTTATGTCTATGATACTGTTACCACGTTCAGGATCCTATTAGGAGTTTTACCGGTCGTGAAAAGTATAAAAGACGACTATGGGCAACCAGTGCACTAGACAACCCATCTGTGGTGAGTTTAATTTCTAGGTTCTTCTTAAGCAGCAATTAATCCATGAGGCATGGATATTCTGTTGTTCCTTCTCATCTTATAGCTTCCATTGTTTGATAAATGCTTCTTTTTTCTTTTTCTTTTTTTTAATTTGAGGTGCCGGAAATACGTAAGCTACATAATGTGTGGTGTCTATCTTTTGTTGAATAGCTTTAGAAAGAGAATAACTACATTGGATTGAATTTTTTGTTCAACTTTTCATTTATTTATTTATTAAGATGGACTCCTATCAGGTGACAAAGTGTGTAAAGGTGAGAAAGTACATTGATGTGAAATTAGTTATTGTTACTCTAGTAATCTTTTTTCCCACTTACTAATACTAAAGGATAAATTAGGGGGAAATTTTTATGTTGTATATATTGATATAATGAAATAAAATCATCTCTCCTAAATCTACAAATAGAAAGGAAGTGTAGAGTTTTTAAAAAAAAATTGTGTGGTGCCAGACTGTGCAGGAAATGGTGATGCTGTCAACCAGTGTTTTAAGTATCAGGTGGACAATAAGAGGGAAACCAAAATCTGTGTTAGGAGGAGATCTGATACTCAGAGTTACTTCCAAATTTACTCTTAACCAAATTAGTGGCCAAGTCATTGAGCATGAAGAATTCTGGGACTTATCAGCTTCATCTGCTAGTGCTCAGGCATTTTTCTGGACATCACGTGCTCTCTTTGCTGCTGTTGAATCTGTCAAAGATTTGGGTGACAATGCTAAGAATTTGAGTAGTAAAATTTCAACCAAAAAAGAGAACTTGGAGATGTATCCAGATCCTTCAGGCGATCCAACCAAGGTGAGTTCTTTTTCTTCTATAGATGAATCCTAAATGCCTGGCTTCAGTATCCTATGTTTTTTCATCTTGGGTGCTTTTGTTTTACTTAAGGAATGTATAGGTAAGCAAATTTTTAAATACTGAAGAAGAATTTATATTATAGGTACTTAAATGAATAAGTGTATTTTGACTTCAATAGGTATTTACAGGAGAAAGAAAATAAGAAAGTAGAATAAGTTAAGCGTCTCTCATAAGTTTAAATTAATTTATGCATAAGCTAATTTATAGAACTTTTCATCATTTAGATTCTTTCAAAACTGATTTTTAACTTACCATAAGTTAATTTTAACTTATGAGAAAAACTTAATTCATTTTATTTTCTTATTTTCTTCTCCTATAAATATTTATTGGAAAGTTTATCAAACCAGGCAAAGGCATAAAGCCACTTTCTTAAATTTGACCAAACGCACCTTCTTAATGAATCAATCAAGTTGTTCAAATCTCTCAGTTTATGCCATTGACTACCTTATCACAAGAATATGATGGTGTGAATGCCTTGCAAGAAAGATTACCATACACATGAAGATTGCTGTAGTACACAGGTCATTTTCTTTCAAGAGTTGTTGATTGTTTATGTGTGCTTTTATTCAGTTCTTCCAGAGGGACGACAGTTTTCAGCAGGATGTATACCAGATTGCACTACTCCTGGCAGTAATTTATTTGGTGGTACAATTCCTAAGGACAACTTTGTAAAGCCAGCCTGCCATTTTACCAACTGAACTTGTATGTCTTTGTTCTGCAAATATATTGTCATTATAAAGTGTGATTATCATCATTAGGTTGTTTAGTCGAAGTTACAAGTAAATATGTTCACATTTGTTAGTGTGCCAATAAAGTGAGAAGTTTGCTTCTTTTGATGCCACAACCACAAAAGACCATTCGATTATTGTGCTATAAAACAAGCTAACAAATATTCAGGAATCAAGATGTGTGTGATAGTTTGCTTAATAAAGATAAGTTTTACTTCTTGCTGGTGAAAGTCAAAACAACTCAAGATGAGATGACAACAAAAAAATAGGGAGAAAATCACTTAAGTTTTACAATTATCATTTTTTTCATCAGTAATTAATATATGATTACGCTATTTTAAAATGTGATTACATATACAAAATTCATGTTTTCCTTTTAAGAGGGTGATAATGATTTACTAAGCAAAAAAAATATGGAAATGATTGATATGACATGTTTATATGAAGCTATTTTTTTAAAACAATTTTCATCGTCATAAAAAATGATATCGCATCCATTAGAATATTTTGCCTTCCCTATTTGGAAAATTGTACAAGGAGGTAATTGAAAAGAACTTTGAAAAGTCTCCCCTATCTAACACGACGATAAATAATTAATTTATTCGCATCAAGCTCACCATTCAAGGAATTATGTTACAACAAAATAAATTAAATGCCATCTCTCGATACAATAATATCATTCAGTTAAGTGCTTAGCATGGTAATAAGCAACACAAAGAACGTTAATATTTTTCCAATTAGCACAGTAGAAGCTGAAGAAAGATCCTGTGCACCCCTTGTATATACAGTTCCAGTCTTGTTATCCTTCAGTTTGATGCTGGAAGAGCCTAAAGAATCAAGAAGACAATGCTTAGGTCATCGTAGTACATGTCAGTATCAACAAATTTAACTATAAATTAAAAGCCAATAGCCATAAATGAAAGTAGCAAATGAGTTGTATGGTCCAAGATCACCTGGTATTGAACAATTTTCATGTGACATGTTATTATCTTTTTTTCTCTTTAAAATTGAAAAATGTGGATACATATCATGTGAAAATTAAGTGGGACTGCTTTGGCACTAGACCATGTAATAATTTTTCGGGGATAGAGACATCAAAAGCAGGAAATTGATGGAATATGATTGTTATTGGGGAGTATTAAAAGAAACAAATCTCAGGTGATATGATTGGAACAACCTTTGTAAATTTATCATAAAAATAAGAGGGTACTCACAATTGTAATCAGTCCATCCAATGCTCATATTGTCAAGATCATATATGAATAATTTGTTTGTCAGCACCAAATCTGCAGTTGGAAATAATTTCAAGTAAATAAATGATAGTTATCCAATGGTACTAATGTCCAAAATGATCATAAGTTGTACATTTAAACTACCATCAGCCAGGTACAAGGTAAGTACAAACATAACAATAGCAATATTGAAGTTTTTAATTTAACAAGAATAGCTAACATATAACAGAAACAGACTCTAGAGCTTACAGAATGTACAAGTTCTTATTTTATAAGAAGGACTAAATAAATAAATCATGCCTTCTACCAAATTATACCAAGAAGTCAATAGATTAAATTATAAGTGAAGTTTTATTCTAAACTTCACCTCCGAGAAGAATTAGGTCCTTTCCATCCTTAGTTTGTGCCGTACTTTTTTGCCAGCCAATACACCACATGTCTTCCTAGACGACAATGACAATAAAATAATATCAAGAAATAGCACTATTGAACGCCTGAAACAAATTTATCGAAATTGAATTTTTCTGAACAAAAAATGGCATACATTTTAAAAAAACAATTGCATTGTAAAATTCTCCAGAAGACAACTTAAATTATTGTTGTAGTCAACAGTGTAGTGAAGATAAATAAACAGACTTTAACTTTCAATTCCACAATGTACAAAACACCCAGTAAATTTCCAAGAGGGAGAAATCAATTTAGGCAACAAGTTAAACTTAATAGTATAGTTTTCATATGAAAATAAACTTGTATAGTGTTTGAGTGATGGAGCATCTAGCAGTCACAAAGCTTATCAAATCAGAATGTATGCACATATAAAACCACTAATCAATCAAAGAGGGTGTGATCCAGTCGATCAGTCTGGGTCACTTTCATTTTTATTATTTTCTTATTTTTTAAATACTCCTTGTACAATCTGTCACGTACAGCCTCACCTTTTTTGTGCCTGTGATTTGACTGCTGTCAGCCTTTTTTACCTGCAATTCTCTCATGTGAAACTCACCATTAACTAATCTTTTATTATCAAAATAAAAGTTTAAATATTTTTTAGTTACTATAATTTAATATTTTTTATTTTTGTCTTTTCAAAATAAAATTTTGTTTTATTTCTTTTAAAATATGTTTGTTTTGTTTTTTTTCTTCAAAGCGGTTTAAACAGTAAAAAAGTATTATTTAAAACGTTTTAAAGACAAAAAATAAAACAAATTTATTTTAAAAAGACAAAAAAAATATAAAGATAAAAATATTAAATTATAGGAAAAAAAATGTATCTAAGTCTAAAAATTAACTCAAGCAAGGAATGAAGTATGGATCTAACTTCTCCTTAAAAAATACCTAACCATTGAGCTACTCTATTCATTTGCTAAATGTATACGAAAACTATTAATATTTTGAAAACTAAATACAAATAAAAATCACCATTTGGCATAAATACATAATAAACATTAGCGGACAAAACTAGCATTTTGGGTTATTATATTAAATATGTAAAATATCATAATAAAAATATCTATTATATTTATTATATAAAAAGTATCTATATATATAATTTTGATCTTTCAATATATAAATAAATATGAATAATAAATAAAATAATATTAATATAGATTTGAACTTAAATAATGAGCTTGTGAAATTATATTAATTTGTGATGTATTTATTTTTTGGCTTTGTCTTTGACAGATCGATCACCAGTTCGATATGTAAAACTATGCTTAATAGTATAGTTTTCATATGAAAAAAAAAATTGTATATTTTTTGACTGGTTGAGCCTCTAGCAGTCACAAAGGTTATAAATCAGAACTGTGTAAATATAAAATCATAAATCAAGTTTCCACTCACTTTAAACGGGAATAGGTAATCGTGAGGATAAGCTGTCAGAGTAAGCCCCTCCTCAAAGGTAAACTTGACAGTTGGAAATGCATCATCAAGACTGCAAAAATTCAACGGTCAACAAGTTAAGAGCTGCATATGCAAGAAAATAAAAGTGAACTCATTGTCTTCTTGAACTGATGCAACTTAATTCGCTGAAAGAATATATACTATGTATATCACAATATCATTTGAACAATTTGAGCCCATTAATATTTCTGCATGTATGAGACTATCTTGTTCAAGGGTGACTAATTCGTGGAACTATTACATCTATCATTTAGGGGAAGCAACTCTTCTCAAAATCTCAAAAGGTGCTGAGTTCACCATTTTTGTTCAATAAGATAATAAGATACCAAGGTATAAAATTCTTAGTACATATGGATGGAATTTATATATTTTTTATTTCGTACCCCATTGTCCAAAGGTATGGGGGAAGGATGTTATACGCAGCCTTACCCTTGCATATGCAAAGAGGCTGTTTTCGGATTCGAACCCATGACCAACAAGTCACCAAGGCACAACTTTACCGCTACACCAGGGCTCGCCCTCACATATGGATGGAATATATATATATATATATATATATATCTCTTTTAGTCAAGTTGAACAATCATACAAGAGATTATTTGTTGAATCATTCAACCAACTCAACAGCTGCTTTTCTAAACAAAGTAAAAAAGGACAAAGTAATACAAAAACCCAACAGAAAATGAAAAGGAACAAGAAAGGTCATCTCAGAGTATTATTTGAAGAACATGCCTACAATGCATCCTTGGCTATTAAATAATCCATATAATACCATCAGATTCATTCACTTCATCAAGAATCTAATCAGTAATTTTGAAGTCAATGAATCGATTATGTCAAAGCTGTCACTGCTAAAGTTAAAAAAAAAATAATACAAAAACAAAGTTGCTTTCTTTTGTCACAATCATTCCCCCCTTGCATAATCCAGAATATTTGATTACTGATATCATCAAAACAGTGATAGCTAGATATTTTTTAAGATAAATTTAAATGACAATCTGGCATTACCATACCCTATGGATTAAACAACCAAGAAAATAAACCTTAGTATCTCCCACAAATTATATTAATACGGTGTATATGTCAATTAAACAATGACAAATCAAACAAAAGGAGCACCGCACCTAAATACGGGAAAATGATGCTTATTTCAAAAGAAAAGAGAAGCGCAAAACTCCCCCTCTATATGAAGTGAAATAAAGTCGGAAAGATAAGTATCATACCTTTTTTCATCGGAATAATGGAAACAAGTAAACTGATCCTCAACAAGATATAATTCCATTCCACTCCTCTGAGCCAAAGTCTATCACAAAGAATAATCATGAGAATTCAGGTGGAAAAAATTGATTTACTTAACTCTTAAAATTACTCTTACCTTCTCCAATAGCTGGTCATAAATTGAGACTGGAAGATAAGCCAAGGTTGTACCACTATCTATTATTGTTCCCCTCCCACTTGTAGAATCAAATATATCCGTGGGGAGCTGTATAGGGTCCCCAGCAACCTCTATGTCCTTCAAAACCACATTGTAGTGTGCCCTGAAATAGTCAGGAGACTACAGTTATGACATAATTCCATTGCCAAAACCTAAACTTGTTATGAAGTACACTAGAATAATCTAATATAACATCTGTAAGAGAATATGCCAGAGCTCTTATGCTGAAAGTTTTATTGCTTATATCAGAGATTGCGCAGTGAGTCTACCTTCATAAAAGATGACGGCCCTACAAGAATAGAAGATGCAACAAGAAATCTCTATTCAATTGTCTATGGGATCCATTGGCCCCTCAAGTGGACTATAGAAAACAAAAGGATTTGTATATATAAATAGTAAATACTAGAGACAGAAATAGAGCTGAAATTTCATATATACAATTTTTTCTTATAGTAACCATAAAGAAATATTTTTACAATTTTAAATCTTAAATAATTCAAAACAAGACCTTAAACAGGTGTAAAAAGAAAATAAAACCCCTGAGAAGGTTGATTTCCTGACACATCTACAGTAATGACATTGAGGTGAAGCAATATACAAATAAAAACCCATTACAGATTATTTGTGCTCAAGTTATATATCTCACATTTACAGTGTTTTCATTGTCTGATAAATTTTATACCACAATCATAAGGCCTTTGCTAAGTTTGACTAGACAATAAAAAATTCCTAAGTCAATACAAGTCTTCAGAAAAATTACATTTATGAAACTTAATATATGCTTCTCTGGAAGTTAAACGGCAGTGAGGGTCATCATTAAATAGATACACCACCAATCCATCAAATTACTATCATCAAACAACAAAACAAACCAAATACATTTACAGGAAATAACATGGCATGGAAACAAAAAAGCTAAGATGATTCAGTACATACATTCTTGGTACCAATGGAGTTGTCTTAACTTTTGGCTGCACCACTTCCCCTATGGCAAATATTCCTCCTCCATTAACGGTGTCAAGGCAGTGCGAAAATACCCTTTTCACCTTTCCAGCTGCAGCAAGCTGGGAAAGCACAGAAGAATTTGCTTGTCCAAAACCAATTATTCCATCAAGGGATGTATCAGTGGTTGAACTCAATGTCCCAGATTGTTTAGAACCACACCTATCAGCAAGAGAATACTCAGGAAAACATAAAAGCCAAATACAATGGATCTAGGGAAGGGTAACCATGACCTTTGGCTCACATGGCGACAAGTGAAAACTCCTGCCGTTTCGCTTGCACCGACCCAAAAATAAATAAGTAAACTTAAGACACTACTCAAGATTCCCCAAGGAAAATCTGGTAGAAACAGACAAATGATTATAAGGGAAAGTATCTTTGTATAGAACAAAACAATTAACTGCGTTTTACAGCAGAGAAGATCCTATTGGGGCCTGCAATATTTGACAATACGTGCCAATGAGCTTGGAGCTCAATTGGCATTGGCACAGGTCTTTAAGGTCAGGATGTGGTGACGTCAAAGGTTCAATTACTTGCCAAGTCATCTATCTACTTCCCCTAATCAACTGTGTGTGTTTAATGTGAAGAGTTATAAATTACACTCACCCAAAAATCACACTGGTATTATCAGGTACAGTACGGAGATCACCAACAACTCGGTCAAATGTAAGATCATCCTTAATATAGGACCCAGAGGTCGTACTTCCATCTCCATAAGTTATGCTGTACGGGCAGGACATGTCTTTTTTGCATCCAGAAATTGGACCATCATATGTGGAAGTGCAAAATTCATCGTCACAAGGAACCACCTTTGAAGTTTTTGATGAGTTAGGGTCATAGAGGGTCAACTCCATCTGCAACGTTACAATAATATAGTAAAACCTAAATAAGCAATATGAATTCTACTATGTCAGGCATGACTCAAATGTCATATACATAGGGACTGCTCCAATACCCTTGTTTCTTCCCTCCCTCATTCACACATTCAGCTTATCAGAATCATTGGATGAAGATCAAACGACTCAATATTTTATCTCAACAAATTCAACTTAAAATGTGCACCGTCATCCAACGGTTCTGATCCATGAATGAGTGAATGTGTGAATGCAGGGAATCCATTTCTCTCATCCAAGATGCCGATACCTAGGGAAAAACAAAATAAACAGGTACTATACTAGGTACTATACTATACTAGTATACTACCATAGCAACTCTCAATATACTTATATTTCAACCAAATGGCATGAATGTTTAAGCAGTGGACACATACCCCAAGACCACTTTTCTTGGGACATGTTGTGCAGCCAACACAATTCACCCACAGAGTGTCACTTCCTGTATCAACTTGCACATAGTAGTCATTTGGGCCAAGCCCAATTTTGGTATAATACAGCCTGAACAAATGGAATAATAATAAACAACATCAAAAAAAAGGTGACAGGCTTCAAATCATGCAAGGCAGAAATGAGAAAATACACATAATTTTTTTTATTGGCAAATGTTGATTAATTATTAGTATAGTTAGTTTTTGTTATTTCCTTGTTTCTTAAGGACTCAAGCAACCTTATATATCCCCTAAACAAGAATTGAAGTGCATGCGAAAGAACAAAATGAAAAGAGAAAGGAAGAGGAAGAAGCAAAACCAACCCAGTTGAAGTAGGACGGCCATTGCCACCGAGAGCGAGATCAACGACCGAGAGAAATCTACCTCGGCGACCAGCATCATGAGCTTTGATAGCAGCGAGGTTTTCAGCGGGACCTTTGAATTTGCGCACAACGGGGAACACCATATTCGCATTGGCGTGGCAACAAAGTTGCACAACAACGAACAAGCTCACAACAAGACGTACCAATCTTTCTCTGAGATCCATCTCGGGATGGTAGAGCGAGCTAGCTTCGAGAGAAAGCAAAAATGAAGAAGAAACAACGCAGAAACACTAATTGAAAAACATTGCCGACCCAGATAGCAATAAGGGTCGGTGAATGAGAACAGAGAAGAGGGAAAGGGGAAGAAACAAACAAACACAAAAGTAAATCGAAGCCGTTTTGTAAAACAAAGACGTTTGAGAGAGAAAAGAGGAATTTTTCGCGGTTTCAACGGCAAACGGCACGTCTTTGTACAATGTAGTATTTTAAACATTAATAAAAATGGCTTAACCATAAATAAACAACGTTGTTTTGTTGTTGTAAATTGTAACGTTGTCTTTGTTTCTCTCTCTTTTTATTTTTTGTCCTTTGCTTGCTTCGTTCAGTTTTTTTCCTTGTTTTTTGCTTTGCAATGTGCATAGCATGAATCCAATTTTCCGCTTCACATTTTTTCTTCCAACACGCGCCACTGATTACACTTTGCCACCTAGCCACCCCAGTTTTGGCAACATCACATGCATTGTTATATTTTGATTTTCTTTAGTCTGCACTATTTGTTTTCCTATTAAGATTAGATTTGGTATCATGTTTTCTTAAAATTGTCGTTGATTTGATTTTATAACTTTAATCATTGAGAATTATCGAATAAAACTTCAACTTTATCATAGTCGTCGTATCAAAAATATTTTGAACAGTTTAAAATCTAGAAAAAATTAATAAGATAAGTGATAATGTAATTTTAATTTTAATTTTTTTTAAATAGTTTATAATAATATTTATTTTTTATAATTATTAATTATATAACTATTTAGTATATTACATTTAATAAATGTATTAAAATATTCAGTTTTAATAATGATTAAGTTTACAATTATTTAGTATATTTAATATGTATATAAATAATTTATGCATAAATATATTATTTCACTTCTTAATAATCTATATTATGCTATATATTTGAGCCATTTAAAATATAGAGAAAGTTGGTAAGATAAGCCTTAAAATTTTATTTTAAAAATAATAATTTTCCTTATAATATATATTTTTTAATAATTAATAATTTTATAATTGTTTGTTATAATAAATTTAATATATTATTTTTTTACAACAAAATTTAATATATGCATTGGAATATTTACTTTTAATAATTATTAATTTTATAATTGTGTAGAATATTAAATTTGATATAAATCATTTAACTTCTTAATAATCTATATTTTACGACCTGTGCTATTACTCAATAAAATTTAAATAAATATTATATTTATAATAATATTTTTTTTTCAAACGTATAATTGCCAATAAACCGTGCATAATATGTGTCAATAAACTCTTGCCAATAACTCAATGTTTGGCCTCAAGAAATCAGAGGTGACCATTGTTTTTATTTATAAAAAAAACACAAATAGACCATTATTTAATGTAAATTTATTTTAAATCAATTTCATATCAGTTTCTTTTTGGTATTGAAACAACACAATTTATTTTAAACTACCTTGAATTCGATAAATGAGTGGCTCAAATAATTGATTTCCTAAACAAACGTACGTAAACTTTAATTACCACCAAAGTTATAATTCGCTAATTCATAGGAGTTTTCGAATTTAGAAGTTGACTCTTCACTAAACTTCTTTGTTAGTAGATTTCTATTAAACTCTAAACTTAGTAAACTTTTATTATTGATTGAACGAGTTAGTAAATTAAAAAAAATAAATCAAATTATAAGTTCTTTTTTTATTATTTTTTGTCTGTTTAGCATTTAACATACATTCATTTAGAGTGTTATTCTTAAATACAAAATTCTCACTTTTTAATAATATCAAACTCGTGTTCTCTAATAACATCAAATCATCGATGATAATAATCTACCACTGTTATAATGTCTGTAAGTTATTATCTAGTAGTAATGTATTATTATTAAACTTGGTTATTTAAATATTATGAACTTTATAATGTACCTTTTTGTTTTATTATATTATTGAAATATTTAATTAGTATTTTATTTATAGATATTTTGTTATTATTTTTATAGGAAGGAGTCTATGAGTTGAGTCTAAGAGTCAAATCTATGAAACTCTCACGAATCTGCGTAATCTCTTGAGTTTGATAACCTTGATTACCACTAATGCATAAACTTTAATAATAATAAAATATAATGACAATTTCTCATATTCTTAAGAGACGAATAAATAAATTATTATTATAATTGCTCTTCATTACATAAACTTTATAAATATCTCTAACTTAACTTCATATTGATAGAATTTACTTTCTTGCATCTTTTCAATATTGTACCTTCAACCATGAACAAGATACAAAGGATACTTCAGCAATCATCGAGAAGTAAAGACTAATTGTAACATAATGAAGAATCATCAAGAAACAAAGGCTAATTGCAACAACACTATGAAGAAGTAATTATAACAATTTTCTATTATTAAAAATTAACAATTTTTTAAAACATTTTTATGAGAAAAATAGTTATATATTGATAGTGTAAAAAATTTTATACAGTCATTCAATCACAACGCATCATATACTGTAAATTTGTTAACAAACTAATTATCTTAAAATAAATCATAATTTATGATTAAATAATGATATAAAATTATTTTACACCGTCATACATAAACATTGACCTCTTTTTTATATCTTTTGATAGATATATTTTGTTGAATAATATTTTTTCTACATAAAAATGTATTCATAAAGGTCGAGTTTTGTGATTAAGAAACCCTCTTAACATTATTAAGAATAAATGATTATTAACACAAATATGAGATTAATTGATGAAGAGATGCCAACTTCTTTTTTTTTTGGCTCTTTATTTAGACTCCAGTCATGCAATTTAATTTTTAAGTCTAGTTTTTATATATTTTTGGCAGAACAATTATATTCATACTACTCTACCAAGAAAAGTTGAAAATAAGTTTAAAAAAATGAAAGAAGAAAACATACATCATTAATAATTTTGTAGTGTTGAACAATAAAGACAAATTTAGTGTGGTTGAAAAAAAACCCTTCAATGTTAGAGTTTTATTCTACAACAAGTGTGGAAGAAATATGTTATAATAACAAATTTCCTTGTCATATTTTTTATTTTATGAGGTTTGACCATTTACAAAATCTGCATGCATGACAAAAATGTTTTAATAGGTAAGTATCTAATATTATTAAATCTATTTTTAATTTACTTTATATTTTTTATATAATCATGTGACTATATGTTTTTTAGATGTGGGTTGTGATTATATTTTATTGAAAAGTAATTATCCTTATATATATATATATATATAATAATTAATATTTATAAAGTTTAAATATTTTAGTTAAACACGTTAGAAATATGTGACACTCTTAACATTAATTATTAATTAGCACAAAAATAGTGTAATGAAGAGGTCTCAACTTCCATTTTACTTTTTAGTTATACTATAATCATGTAATATATTTTTATGCTATTTTTTTCTCAAAACAATTATATTCATACTACTATATCAAGACATGGATTTTAATTAACCAAGTTGTCTGTGTTTTCTTGTTACTGATTGCATTATTAAATAATCTTTTCATCTTAATCCACATTATTGCTTTATTAAGTCATCCATCAATTTTAAAATTATAATTTTAGATTTTAAATTCTATTTTTTATTTTTTAAGTTTAAATTTAAATTTAAATTTCTAAATTTTATATTTTACTTTAACTGAAATATATTTTAAAGTTTCTGATAAATGATCGAATTTTATTCTAAGTTCCTTATAATTTTTTTTTGTTATTATAAGTTTATGATATATTAAAACTTTTGTTGTGAATCATATTTTTAGTTAAATAATAATATAGCATCACTATAATTATTGATTATATTAAAAAGTTGTAAGAAGACACGCAGTCACTAAACTATGATACAGCCTCTAAACAAAAGTTTGAATGTATAAAAAATTCCAAACAACAAGAAATTTATTAGAAACTCACACTGAAATTTGTCATTTATAAGAAATCTTAACCATATCTAAGCCTATACATTACTACATTCATATAATTAATATTTTTTTATTTTCTTATAAAATAAATAAAATATGTAAAATAATTATAATTTCAAATCAAACTGAATTAACCAGCTGAATTAAGTTGTTCATCAACTTAAATTAAATTCATATCAAGTTTAAATAAAAGATTCATATCTAATTCTTATCGAATCTTCAATTTAGCTTGACTTAATTTCAAGTCATATAGACTAATCATTAATTGCACTTGTACAAGCATAATAACATTCTAATATTTAAAACAAAATATCTGGAAAAAAATGAGATTGTTAAAGTGTGATAATCTCACCATTTTTTTACAGAATAACCTCACAATTTATTCTGTAAAACTTAAAATCTTCAACTTTTTGATAAAACATATTTTATTAACAAGATTTATTAAAGGGCTAGATCACATCTAATGAAAATGTTACTACAGAGAATCCATTTCCCAGATATGAATAGATAAAATAAACTCGCAATGAATCCACATTTTAATTGTTCTTAACCTACTTGGTATACTATGTGAATCATCTATGAACCCTAGCCATAAACTCGCAATGAATCCACTACGACATGAGCCTTTGATCTTTCTTTGCCCTTTAGTTCCCCACTAAGGCATAATCCCTTAGAGTTCTCCTGGCGTTGCTCATGCGCTACATCGTCATGGTTGTTAGTGTCATTCCCCTCACCATTGCTGAAGAGGAAGAGGAAGAAACCCCCAAATCTCTGTCCCCTGCTGCTACTCAGACCCAACATTCTTCTCCTCTCACCTTCCCCACTCTCAATCATTTTCGGGTTTGGGGATTTGAAGCATGCCAAAAAAAAAGAACTTCCTTCATTTGTCGTTACTGTTGTGGGCGGAGAAAAAGAAAAGAACCGTGAAACAAAACTTATATTTTGTAACCATTAGTCATTAATATTTTTTTTTCATTAATGATATTAAGGTTATACTAACATGAAAATTATTTTGATTATTTTATAAAATATAAAATAATAAAATAAAATTTTTAATAAATAACATTTTTTATTAAACAAATAAATAAGCTAAAAATCAAATACGTTTGGCTTGAACTAACCAATGGTTAACTGAAAAATCAATTGTAAATTGTAATATTGTCTATTTCATGTGTCTTTTTTTTTTTCCTGCTTGATATTTTCCATGGCGACAAGGACGTAAATTTCAACAACAATGTTGGTGCACATTAGGATTAAGCGCATACCTATAATTGTAAAATAAAACAAAGTAGAATATGAGTATGATTATTAAGTGATAAAGTTTTCATAAATACAAAAAATCATACGTGTGGGAATACTTCTATTGGAATGTCCCGTGAACGGAACAATAGAAGAGATTTTTTCAGGGTGATCAAAGATTTTGTGAGCATTTCATGTGGAGAAGGAGAGGTCACAATTCACAAACACAAAACAACACAAAGGTATTTTTGTTTTTCTCGACACTGAAAAAAAAAATATACACAAGGGCAGTTTGGTAAAAACGCTTAAAAAACTAGCGAGCTTAATTGTTCCAACATCGTTCTCACTCTCTTCAACGTGGCTGCTCGGTGCAATTTACCAAGACCACCTTCATTATGAGATGGCAAAAAATACCATACACAAATCACAAGGGCAATGTCGTCTTTTCAGATTATACTCACTCCCCTCCACACCACTTCCACCACCATATCATCTCAGTTGAGTTCTCTCCATTTTGGCATTGGAGAGATTGGAACACCCCCCCAAAACAAGCCCCAATTATGGCTCTGAATCTTTGTATCTCACCTAACTGTAAATGGGTTTCATCTCCTGCTTCCTTAGATAGTGCATCTTCTTTGAGATCTTCACTTGGTTCTTGTTTTGGTAACATAAACATTGCTAGTGTGAGTTTAAGCACTAGTAGAAGTTTGAGTTTGAGGAGGAGTGGGAGTGTTAGTGTAAGATCTAGTTTGGAAACTACGGGGCCCACAGTTACAGTGGGACAGGTCACTGAGGTTAACAAGGATACCTTCTGGCCGATCGTTAAGGCTGCCGGGGATAAAACCGTTGTCCTTGACATGTACACACAATGGTATCTTTCTATCTTATGTTATAACTTATAGCCTATAATCATGTGCTTTTCTTTTTATAATAATGTTATGTGGTGTGATGATGGATTGGATTGGAATTGAAGAAAAAGAATCATACTTTACTTTGTTTAGTAGTACTGTACAACTACCTATGTTGTCTCTCTTAGCTGTGAGATTCCTTGGTAAACATGGTTATGGTTAGCTTTATGCTGATTTTGTCAAGGCTCAAGATCAACATTGGTATCACTCCTCAATTAATTCGGTCTTTGCTGAAAGTGAAAAGCGGAAAAAGAAAAATGAAAATCACTTTGCTGTTTACACTTGATTGGTAGTACAAACAAAATATATATGAGGTTTAATTTGGAAATTGGGATGCCATTCATTTGCACTCGTCCCCTGCTATCATGAAAGTGTGTTGAAAGTGATTTTCCCACACTACCGAACAACGAGCAAAAAATCGAAACGATTTGTGTGATTGGAACAAGCTTAGACTTGGTCAAGGTTTTTGAGGTCTCTAGGACCATAATTACAGTTGCATTGGCCACATTTGTCTGCAATTTCTTGCAATATTAAAGATTGCAATGAATTTGTAACCGTGACTGCAATTTAGAATCTTGGTCATAGTTTCAATCATAATCAGTGTTGACCTGTACAGCTTGGAATTGGTAATACAAACAGATATGGCATCAAAAGTTTACTTAATATCACAGTTTGCACATGTTTTCTGACACTATTAGCGGTTTAAAAAATTCTTGATAAAAAATTATTGCTTTATAAATCCTCTATCTCTCTCTTGTGATTTTCAATTCTTTTCCTGCTTTCAGAAATATGTATAAGCTGGCATTTTTTACCAGCACCACAGAGAATCAATTGTAGATCAGGCTTATATTCTCTCACAATATATCACTGAACAATATCACTGTGTGTAGGTCTGTGCCTAAGAGGGGAAGGTTCTAGATGAATCTCTGCCAAGGTTACACCCCGAACAAAACTACTAAAGTTCATCTTATGAAGTGTGGGAGAAAAAGAATTTAGTTCCTCTGAAGGGTGGGGTTCATTTTAGGGGGGAAAGTGAGAAGTTATAACCACACTTGATGCATCTCTACTAATAGTAGATTTTACTATCAATAGTTATAGCTTCTTGCTTTTGCCAACAAGGTGACCCCTTATTTTATTGGTAAAAAAAGATGAGGAGGCATTTATCTGGTTAAATATATCAGGTAATGATAAAGTGAAAATAAAGTGCCATGACAAAAGTACTTAAATGAAAATGCTGAACATCTGTATGTGGGCCAAATATTAAGATGAATATTTGTGTTTATGCTTTCCAGTCTGACATTGGTGGAAAGCTTCTAAGCTGGCCTTTGAGATACAATTAAGCGTCAAACTTTTTAGCAATTATGTGCTTTCCAAGGGCCTATACATGTCGTAATTTTGTTATGAAGTTGTATCAGTTTTTGGTATATGAGGCAAATGGTCCCAAATCAGGTCACTTGTATGTAGTCATTGACGACTAGCTTTATCTGATTTAGCTTGCATAAGAGTATACTTGTGTTTTATTTTTTCAGCCATGTGCAAGAGTGGATTGGACATGAAATTTTATAGAGATGTCATGTGACCTAAATAGTGATAAGCTGATTATTTCATTAGTTTATGAAATGGTGAAAGCAAGTTTCTTAAGTAATTATAATTTACTAGTACTAAAGGTTAATTTGTTTTTGTCATTCTCTGGTGTGGTACTGCAGGAATGTTTATCTAATTTTAAGGATCTTGATTTGGTTGATCCTTTATGACATTGTTATCATTGCTGCTTATTACCAACTGAATATTTGGATAACCTTCGAAACGAATTTATGATTTTTTTTTTTTTTCAGGTGTGGCCCTTGCAAAGTGATGGCTCCAAAGTTTCAAGAATTATCTGAAAAGTATCTGGATGTTGTCTTTCTAAAGCTTGATTGCAACCAAGAGAACAGGGTATGGATGTAATGAGCTATCTTAATTAATTTATTTATTTACACCCTTGCTTAAGCCTAAAGTTAACCAATACTTTCGTTGACAAACATGGTATTAATTTGTTTAATGGTTTGTTCGCAGCCCTTGGCAAAAGAGCTGGGAATTAACGTGGTTCCCACTTTTAAAATTCTGAAGGACAACAAGGTTGTAAAAGAAGTTACTGGAGCTAAATACGATGATTTGGTTGATGCCATTGACAAAGTTCGATCTAGCTAAAAATATATATGACTATTCTCTTTCTATGTAAAAATAATATGCTTGACTCCCTCTGTAAGTATTTTATGCAATTGTAAGCTGATGAATGATGATGATTGGAAGATGAAGAAATGTCATCATGTGATTGTTGCAAGCCGTAGTTGTTTATTCCCTATTCCCTAAGTCCAGGGAAGGGTTCCTCAATTATTTAAGTCATCAACTTGATCATGGGGTGTCTATAAAGTGGCCTGGCTGATATTCTTAAAAATAAAATAGAAATGGCTGTGATAAATGTGGATATCGAATCAGAGATGTCAAGGTATATCTAATCCAGAGGTATTTTAGTAAGCTAATATTATCTAAATAATGCCTAGCACGTGGTTGGATGTATACTTGTCAAATCAGATTAAGATATATGTTTCTAAATCATTATCATATTATCATGACTTAATTCACATTTACATGTTCTTGTGACTTTTTTTTTTGCTTAAATAATTTTTTATCTTTGCAATTTAGTATTTTTTTTTTGTTTTTGTAATTTATTTATTTTTTAAGTGCTTACATTTATTTTTTATCTTTAAAGTTTTTTAGATAATGTTTTTTAATTATTAAAAATATTGTTTTACTATTTAAAGTGTTATTTAAAGTATTTTAAAGATAAAAAAATAAAATAATTGTATTTTACAAAGACTAACAAAAAATTATAAAAATGAAAATGAAAAAAAAATATTAAATTATAAGAAGAAAATGTATTTAAGTTTTTTTTTATTCATATCGTGACCATAATCATCGTTGCATAGGCTTGCGGCATGAAAATTATAGGATATTGGAGGTGGTTGCTTGCTTCAAATGTTGTATTGACATTCAAATATGGATCCTCGATGTCAATACAACAAGTGTTATTTCAAATTACACGAACTAGCCACGTTTATGCAACTTTATCAATTAATTATGACGAATATACATGATTTGAGTTATTACGTGGCGTGAGGCGTCCACTATTATTGTATTTTGTTCTCTCTCCATGCATTAATTATTTAAGGATAATTTTAATAAATCTGGCATGAAAATTATATATTAAGATTAGGGTGAGTTATTTAAACAAGTAGAAAGGAGAAAGGGGAAGGTGTAGATTGCATCCATCGAATGGAAAAGCGCCACGTGAGAAAGGCTGATGTAGAGTGGAATGACGAGAATAACCTCCTTCACCGCCGGGGGGGGCAGAAAGCCAACTCTCGCAATCACAAACTAGTCAAACAGAATGGGCCCCACAGTATAATAAATGAAAATACTATAAATCTCAAGTCTGGAGGCTTTGAGAGAGAAGAGGAAAAGAGAAAATGTGTGGAATATTTGCGTATCTGAATTACGACGTGAACAGAGACAGACGATACATCTTGCAGGTTCTCTTCAATGGCCTCAGCAGATTGGAGTACCGTGGATACGATTCCGCAGGCATCGCGATCGACGATTCCAATTTCTCTCCCCTTGTTTTCCGTCAAGAAGGAAACATTGAATCGCTCGTCAAATCGGTTTATCAAGGTATAACAGCAATACATTCATTCCTCTTTATTTGTTTCTTCGCCATTGCTATTGTATCTGATTTTTATTTTTTTATTTTTTTTTGTGTGCGTGTGTTAATGAATGAACAGAAGTGGGAGAAACTGAACTGAACTTGGGGGAATGCTTCGGCACTCACGCGGGAATCGCGCACACTCGCTGGGCGACTCACGGAGAGCCTGCGCCTCGGAACAGTCATCCTCAGACCTCTGGTCCTGGTAACGAGTTCTTGGTTGTTCACAATGGAGTCATCACTAATTACGAGGTAACGTTCTCTCTCATACACTCTAAATTAAACGCCTAATGATGCCACTCTGTTGTGGCTAGTGCTGTACGTTTTATCTCTCTGTTCGTTGTTTCTCAGATATTATTGTGTGTTCAGGTTTTGAAGGAAACGCTGCTCCGACATGGCTTCACCTTTGAATCTGAAACTGACACTGAGGTCATTCCCAAGCTTGCAAAGTTTGTTTATGACAAGGCGAATGAAGCAGCCGGTAATTTTTTTTATTGATGAATTAGTGAAGGCATTTTTTGGGTTTTAAACCTTTGCATGAGGTTTATAGGGTTAAGGTGTGTGTGAATGTTGTTGGTTACTGGTTGAAAATGCTGCTCACAGTTGCTTCACAGGCAGTAGAACTCAAGTGTGATGCTATGTTGATGTACATTGTGAAATCCTGTATAAGTGGGAAGAGGGAGGAATGGGGGTGGAGGTAGACAATTTTTTTTTACCATTTTAATGCTGTGATGTTTTAGATAGTGATTGTGGTTTTGTTGCGATCCTTGGTGTTGTGCAAAGTTATAGGCAAATGTGACTGATGCAGTCAGGATGTGGAAAGAGGACCCAAAATGTGCCACAATTGTGTTATAGATAGTTCTTTAAAACCTTGCCTATAAGACTTCAATTTTTTATGGATAAAGAGGAGGCCTTTTCCTACTAGGTGATGTCAGTGACATGGATCAAGTATAACACCATAAAACATTGATGTTGCAGCAGATGTGATCACAATTGTGGTCACGATGCTTTCGTAGAGACTCCAAAAACATTGATGTTGTGGCCGAAATTGCAGTCACATATCAATTTATAAAACCTTGAGTGCAACTCATGATCCATGATTGTCATCGTTATGTTCCCAATATGACAAACCTGCTTCTGTTGGAGTTTTAAATTGATTTCCATTTATTCTGTTGGGGATTCCTTAATATTTGTGTTTACACTGATTACAATTGTTTTCAGAGGTTTATTATATCTAAGGCGCCTTTTCTGCTTCTCTTAGATGGGTGTGAATAACATTATGATTTTGGGCGATCTTAGCTTGAAGTACATTTCCAATTATCTTGCAGGTGGTCAGGTTGTTACCTTCAGCCAAGTTGTTCTTGAAGTTATGAGGCATCTTGAAGGAGCTTATGCCCTTATTTTCAAAAGTCTACATTATCCTAATGAATTGATTGCCTGCAAGCGTGGTAGCCCACTGCTGCTAGGTGTTAAAGTAAGTTGAATGCAATTTAGTGATAAGTTTCTTAACTAGTGACCTATATGTAAATTGAACTTCCAATGTCTTTTATTGGCGACAATTGTTCTATTTTTTCTCTTGACTTTGTTAGTGATGCTTCTAGTCAGAGAGTCATTTTTCTTGGCATTTCATCTCTTGACACATGAAAAATGGGGCACTGCAATTATAAACATAATGACTACAAATGCAGTGGTGATGCATACTGTAGGAATTAAAAATACAGGAGACAAGAACTGGAAATAGAGAAAAATGATTTATTAAACCACAAATCTTCCTACAATTCAATGCTTGAACCATCCTCTTTTCACTATTAATGAGCTTAGATTTCTATTGTGTATCTCATAATAATTATACTGCCTTTCCTAGTTTAATTTATTCATTAATGGATCTTTAGTGAAAGTGAATATTTTCGGATTGACAGTGATTAAAATAATTACTGCTCTATTTTGCAGGAATTGACAGAAAATAAAGAAAATAGTTCAGCATTTGAGGATAACAAATTCCTATCAAAAGATGGAAAGCCTAGAGAATTGTTTTTGTCCAGTGATGCCAATGCTGTGGTTGAGCATACAAAGAAAGTGCTAGTTATTGAGGATGGTGAAGTAGTTCATCTCAAGGTACAGACTGCACCATCTCTTTTCAATGTTGCACTTGCTAGCCAAAGTGTTTGCATATCTAGATATTGTAATCTCTGGCAAATATTCCGTGAGTATTTATTTTTTTGTAAAGATTGTTTTTATGATTTCTTAGCGGATCACTTCTCTATCCCTTGCACTCTTTGCTTTCTGGTGTGATGAAATCATTCAATGCTGTTCTCAGTGCCATTTTCTTTGAATTTACATGCCATTTTCTTTGTTGGTTATAATCATGTCAATTTGAATACAATATATTGTTCTTACATTGAAATGGTTGCCAGGATGGTGGGGTTTCTATTTTGAAATATGAGAATGACATGGGAGAACATGGCGCTTCTCTTTCCAGAGCTTTCTCAGTGCGACGTGCATTATCTGTTCTAGAGATGGAGGTTGAGCAAATAAATAAAGGTAATTATGAGCATTATATGCAAAAGGAAATTCATGAGCAGCCAGAGTCTCTAACAACCACAATGAGGGGGAGGCTTATACATCGAGGATCTAACAAATCCAAGTCTGTTCTGTTGGGTGGGCTGAAGGATCACCTCAAAACAATTAGGCGAAGTAGAAGGATACTTTTCATTGGTTGTGGTACAAGTTATAATGCTGCTTTGGCAGCTAGACCCATCTTGGAAGAACTTTCTGGTCAGTGCTGTATCCTGTATTTTAAGTTTTGCTGATTAAAAGTATGCACATTCTTGCAATGTTTTATTATATTTTATTTATTATTATAGGTGTTCCTGTTACTATGGAAATTGCTAGTGATCTATTGGATCGGGAGGGACCAATATACCGGGAGGATACTGCCGTTTTTGTTAGTCAATCTGGTGAAACTGCAGACACTTTACTTGCACTGCAATATGCTTTAGACAATGGTGCATTGTGTGTTGGGATAACAAACACTGTTGGTAGTGCAATAGCAAGGAATACACATTGTGGTGTTCATATAAATGCTGGTGCTGAGATTGGTGTGGCAAGTACCAAGGTAAATGTTGCATTTAAGGATGTTGTTTTCTTCATTTCATTTTATATTGTCTTATTACTTGTTTAACCAATGTTTTACTCTCATGCATTTATAACTACTGTAGGCATATACAAGTCAAATAGTAGTGATGGTCATGTTAGCTCTTGCAATAGGAGGCGATACAATTTCAAATCAAGCCAGAAGAGAAGCTATCATAGATGGTCTTTTTGACCTGCCAAGTGAGTTTCTACTGGCTGTGAATTTTGTACATTTTGCAGTGTCTGGTTAATCCTACATGTCCTGTCCTATTAGAGTATAATTTCTAATGATTCTTAAGTTTTAAAATTCGATTCTCTAGGGTGAATATGTTGGCTACTCGAAAATATACCAATGATGACAACATCAGTAAATAAGAGTTAATATCATTATCTGATATACCATCACATCAGTACTAGAAAATGTTTACACTAGTGGCATAAAGACTATAGAACTAAAATACTGGGGGAAAAAAATAAAACATAATAGATTTAAATTTACATACTTATGGTCTTACTGTAAAGTGCTGAAGTTTTAGTATTAAAATTCTTAAGTTCATAATAATATGCTGACTAATTATTGGTGTATTCCACACAGGTTTTGTAAATTATTTAAATAGAATATTTTTTGTAAAAATATTGATAATGTAAACACTTATGTACACTAGCATCATATCAAATGTTAACTTCTAAACTAAATATTATAGAATAAATCAATGATGATAGAGGTGATGATATCATAATAGTAGCATTAAAAGGGACTAGTGATAGAATAGTGCTAGCAAAAACAATGATATCTGCAGAGGTGGAAACCAATAACCATATACCATACTTGGTAAGAGAATAATTGTGAGGTGGAAATCTAGAAAACCAATGGGTGTTACTTTAACTCAGTTTTCATCATTTCATGGAAACTCATTAATAGAAATAGAATCATCGTTAATGTGGGTTTGATTGGTAGCCTTAACTAAATGGTTTGCAAGTACCAAACCCTGGCAGAGGCTTGTGGCATGCATTGAGCTTGCTTGGAAAGGAGTAACCTCTCCTCCCCCAAACTTCTCACAAAAAAATTAAAGAAATTAGATTCTTCAGGAATTCTAGACAACCCTTTAATCATGCTAAAAATTATATTTTATGAGGTATTGTTCAAAATATTATACCAAATGCCCCATGAAGCTTCTCAGGACAGTTGTAAAAGTAATCTAAGTAATCTAATTAACATGTTGGATTGTAGATAAAGTCAGAGAGGTGCTGAAGCTTGATCAGGAGATGAAGGATCTAGCCAAGCAGTTGATTGCTGAGCAGTCTCTTCTTGTCTTTGGGAGAGGATACAACTATGCAACTGCTCTCGAGGGAGCTTTGAAAGTAAAGGAAGTGGCACTAATGCATAGTGAAGGGATGCTTGCTGGTGAAATGAAGCATGGTCCTTTGGCATTAGTGGATGAAAATCTCCCAATTGCTGTTGTAGCTACCCGTGATGCCTGCTTCAGGTTGGTTGTGACTGTCGAGTAGCTTTATTATCTGAAATTAGGAGTTTGATATTGACATATTTTATCTTTGACAGCAAACAGCAGTCTGTTATTCAGCAACTTAATGCCCGCAGAGGTCGTCTGATAGTTATGTGTTCAAAAGGGGATGCTGCCTCTGTATGCCCTAATGAATCTTGTAGGGTAATTGAAGTCCCACAAGTTGAGGACTGTCTTCAACCTGTAATTAATGTAGTTCCATTACAGGTATGTTTTACAATCCTTTTTTTTATAGCATTTTTACTGCTTTATTTTATCCTTACAACAGTGCTACATTTAACAAAGGGAAATCTTCCTATATTAGTGTCAAAGATTCTATTATTCATCTGTCTATCTTTATATAAACTAATAACTAATTCTTTACTGCATGTTGATAGTGATTTTCAATTCATTAGTATTTCATGAGCTTCTTACGTATTTTCTCTTTCAAAGATTCTATCATTTGTCTATCTATCTCTTATATAAACTAATTTTCAACTGCATGTTGATAGTGATTTCATTTCTTTATTATTTCTTGAGCTTGTTAGGTATTTGAATATAAATTTCAGTGTCTGAATTTTTCATGTGAATTTTGCAGATCTATTTCCTTTTCTTCACCTAGAATCTTTATAGGCTAATCTTATTTTTGTGCATTGTACGAAGGAAGATTTGGATATCTTATTTCTTTCAACAAATTATTTCTTTCCGATGCAGTTATTGGCATATCATCTCACTGTTCTCAGGGGACATAACGTGGACCAGCCTCGTAATCTTGCCAAGAGTGTCACAACGCAATAGAGAATTTTTTGGCATATTAACGCATTGTAAATGAGTAGATGCAGGCTCAATGGTTGATCTAAAAGACACCTTCTCACCAAGCAGATTATTGTTTAATATGATTATACATCTTTGATGTATTTAATTTGCTTGAAACTCACCAGGGAGAATACTGTTTAATATGATTGTTACATCTTTAATGTATTTAAGTTGCTGAATCTCTTATCTTGGTTGCTTGAGCTCAGTGGCAATTTCTTAACCACAAAAGGAATGGGTATTGTTTTCCTAAAAATCATTTATAGCATGGCCTTACATTTTCCAGAATTGTAAACACAGTGGTGTTTTAATGCTGAAATTAGCACACCCCTTGAAGAACATGTAGTTCTTAACGAACAAAAGCTGCATCTGAAACTAGGACCCGTGCCCCATTAATCTAAAAGTGCACATCAAACCGCAGGGAACAATGTTGTTGGTTCATTATTCTTTATTTAGGACTAAATCCCGTATAAAGTCTTATTTTTCGAGCAAAAAAACCTGAAAGTCAAATAGTCATGATTTGTGCTCACTAATGCCCCAATCTATATTAGCATTGTAAGTTGAATAAATATATAGCTATTGTAGGGATAAAGCAATGATACTCATGAACTCTTGTTATAATTTTGTAAGCTAACAGAAGTTTATCTAATTGTTCACTGATGTTTTACATCAAATCTCAAACGAAATAGATCTACAAATAGACACGAGGATTTTTCATTCATTGGTTTAAATATGTAACATTGAAACAGTTGCTGAATTTGGCAAAAAGATAAACTCGATGAGTTAAGGAATAGAAAACAAAATGAAACTGGGATGAAGATAATCAGAATTTATGGCCACCGTAGATCTCATTTAATAACACAATTTTATAACACTTTTTATTATTGATTAAAAGGTATTAAAAATTTTAAAAAAATTGTATGTCTAATTTCTTATATAATAAACTCTACTCACGATTATGTAGTTTTTAATTTATTTACCAAATCAAACATCACTAATATATTTATCAAACACGTATGATAACTTATGGTATATTTTCCATCTCACTTGAACGATCATTTAAAATTCAGAGTACAGCTGAAATCCATGACAAAAAAGTGCCCTTAAGTAGATTAGTTACTGCATATAGTTGAGTATCTGCCACAGTTGATGCACATTCCTCCCAAAACTAGTCACTATCGTTTCTCTGTGTCCTTTTTCTAAATTTTGACGTGAATTTTATCATGAACATGCACAACTTATGTTTTTTTCCCTGCCTTTTTTCCATCTCTTTATCAAACACTCAATTAATATGTATTGTTTCTTTTTATCTCTTTCTTCCTATTATGGTATCATATTATCTATCATACTTATATTTCTCTCTCTTTTTTTTTTTCTCTCTAAATGTTAACTACTAGCATTTAGCGTCCACAAATCTTTTGCCCAAGTTTAAAGGAAGACATTTCCATTTTTGCTCTGCAGTAATGTCTTGTTCTGTGTAGAACCATGCCAAAATATGATGCAGAATTAGAAATTTAAACTGACTGTTTGAGTTGAAAATCAATTTTAGCACTTTTCTGATAAAAATCAAATTTCGGTGCAAATCTATGGTATGGCTGAGACTAATTTGGATGCACATTCCAATCTTGTTTAATGATTCAAAATCAATTCTATCTAACTTTCCTCAGGAACAACCAATGATTATTGAGAGCCAAAAATCACAAATAGTTACAGAAAATGGGCTCAATCAAAAGCATGAATTGAATCAACTAGGCTAAAACACACAGAAAGGTAACAGTCCCGACACACTGTCATAGAAAAACACACACACACACCCAGTACTTGTAAGTAACAAATAACAATATAAATTGTAAGAATAAGCGACTATTATCAGTCATAATAGAAGAATCATTGATAAAAAGAAAATCATAATAGAAGAACCACCTAACAGATTATGTTGTTTAATATAATATAGTTGAATCTAACACAAGTCTGAAACATTTATATGCACAAATAACAAGACCAAAATACAGATAGTAAAACCTTGGTATATTAGCAAAACCAACCTAACCCTACATCCTTGTCTGTCACAGATTTTGCCAAAAAAAAACCATATGCTTGCGGACCACCAAAATTGTCATCCTTAGTCCCTTGAGACAGGCGATTGATTCAATCAAAGCAGCAGATATGAAAAAGACCGCACTGTATATCATATATATATATATATATATATATATATATATATATATATATATCAATGAAGACCAACCACAGGCATAGAGGGGCCGATTGAGCTGTATAATTTGAAATGCAGCAACATTCCTCCTATCTTCTACCAAACAGCCCTTTGCTCACCTTCACCACCAACATTAACCTGAATAAATTGAACACCAAATCAATCATAAATACCCAACACATGAAAATCATATATTTCACAAACCCAACAAAAAAAAATAATCAAATTTCCGAGACCCAGATAACAAAAACATAATTTTCAGCTACCAAGCAAGAAAAGACCATAAATACCACATACCCAAATAAGAAAGGACAAAATTTAGATTCAGTTGCCCAGGTGTTTTTGGTGTTTGGTGCTGTTCGCAGATCAGAATTAAGATTTCACCATTGATAATCTATGTTAATGTTTAATCTAAGTAGAATTCCAATTTCAATTGAAACAACAACAACAAAGCCTTATCCCATCCCACTAGGTGAGGTTGCTTACATGATGCGTTGCCATTCAGCACAGTTAAAAACCAAAAAGTTTCAAAAATATTATTTAGCCACAAATAACAGAACTAAAATTGAAAAACAGAAATCCATCCTAGTTTCAGAAACCCAAATACTAACAAGAATCATAAATGTAAGGCACCCCACAAGAAAAAACCATAAATTCCACATACCCAAATAAGAAAAACCCAAAATTCAGATGCAATTTAAGTATTTTTAAGTGATACATATCCTCCAATCGTATTAGAAGTTTTACCTAACAATCTACATTGATTTTAATGCAAATTTTAACAGGAGAATCCCACTAAATAAAACACATAAGCAAATGCATCTAAAATCTAAATTATGTCCAACAACAAAAACCTCATAAACACCAGGTCCCCAAAACCAAAAGAAATAATAATAAAAAAAACTGAATGGATGATAAATGAACGAACCTGGGCCTGGGGGTTACAATCAGGAGGATCTTCAAAGAGCGAAAGAGAGAACTGCTTATCCGCAACACCAACATCGAAATGAATGAGCCCCGACGTGGGAACATCAACCCTAATACCCTTAACGGGGAACCACAGGAAGAGCTCCTGCGCCGACACACCGGATAATTCCCCGATCCGACCGTAGCCAAGAACACCCTTTATATTGGAGTCGTAGTGCACCTCGTTCTCGAACTTCGCGTTGCACGCTTCCTTCATCCACACCTCGAACTCCCCGCTCGTCGCGTTCATCGAGTACTTCGCTATTCCCTTTGGAAGAAGCCCCACCGGAAGACCCTGCGCCCGGAGCTCCTCATATATTGTCGTCGAATTCGCCCTCGCTGGAGTTAACAGACACCAAGCGGCGGCGATCAACGCCAGCAAAATCCAAACCACGCCAGATTTACCACCCATCGATGATTTGGATTTTTTTTGTTCTTTTTTTGTTGTGACTGTTTCTTTCCTTTTTCTTTTCTTTTTTTGTGTTGTTTACCTAATAATGAATGAGTGAATGAATTATTCTTTTTTGTTTCTTTTGTAATCCCTTTCGTCCCTTTTAGTAGAGGGGTGTTGGAACTTGGAAGCTGAAAATACTCCAATTAAGTTTTCAGTTTTTTTATTTTTTATTCTTAAACCTTCAAAACAAAATCTGTTTGTAATAAAGGAGTGAAATGGTTTTTAAATGAATTTTAGAATTATTTTAACTTGTTTCTAAAACAGAAAAAACAAAGTTCTTTTTCTTAGCAATAATAGAAAGGCATGTGACTTGTTTGTATGAATTATCTTATATTTTTATTCCTCTTGAATATATTTGTATAACTTAAATTTTTTCTCAAAGTATTACTTAAATTTAATCAATCTTAATTTTATTTTTAATATCTTATATCAAATTAATAAATATAACCAACAAAGGTTAAAGGTTGATATATATAGTAAGAATTCAACTCATATTTCACAAAAATAAATTTTAATATCGTTATTAATATGAAAATCGGATTAGTAATCGACCCATGACCCATAATTATTTTTATAAGCGGCTCAATGAGTTTTGAAACATATCATATTTGTGAATTTCGAAAATCCAATTCACCTAAATTTTTTATTAAAAAAATTAATAAACATGAGAATGGTTTTTTTTATTATTTTATCAATTTTGAAAAATATTATGAATGAAGGGGAAAAAAATCAATTGATAATGAAAAATATTTTCTGTAAACTTATTTAGAAATTTACAAATTAGAAAACCATGAATTTTGGAGGAACTAAAATCTTAATTAAACCTATTCTATACTAGTTAAAGATTTTTCACAAATTATTTATTTACCTCACATTTTCTATAAGTTTTCATTACCTTTTAATTTTTGGTAAATGGACAGGGTATAAAGGGCCTAAACCCTAAAGAGAGCCAAACAGGGAAACAGGAGCAGCATAAAACATTGATTCCCAAATTCCAATGGAATTTAACATATAGTACGAGATTGACGCTAACGTTGGAATTTAACATATAGTCATGCATTATTTCAAGATTGAGAAGAAGGTTAGGCTCAGCAATCAGCATTAATTGTACTACTTCACATCTGAGCTGGTTCGGACCATTTCTTGCTTATTGGGAATAAGGAATCTTGTTAACACACTTATAAGTTTTTAGATGGAGAAATTTAAAATTCTAAAAAAATTTAAATTTTAAGAATTTCAAATATTTTAATTGAAATTCTTTTATTTTCAAAATTGTGTTTAGAAATAAAAAAATTAAAATTATGAGGATGAAAAAAATAAATAAAAATAAATAAATTTTTCATAAAAAACATCCGAACAATGAATTCTAAATTACAAAAATTCAAATTCTCTGATAAATTACTTTCCTCAGTTAAAATTCTCTATCCAAACACACTCTAAAATGCTTGACAATAACAAAAGCCAAAATAGAAGGAAAAAAATCCTCAACATGACCATGTTTTGTGTTTAAATAAACTTCGTAAACATCTAAAATAAAATAAATTAAGCTTTTCTCGTAAACTGAAATTAACTTATGTATCTCAACTTTTAAAAAAGGTATACAAGAGACCAAGTTTAGAACATCAATTTGATTATAGTTTTATATGAAAAAATCAATTTATTTTATCTAAGTATTTTCTTGTCTTAGAAGTGCTATATAAAAGTATATCCAAACACAAATTTGGTTCAAATGCTCCCCCACCCTTTCAAAACAAAAAGTAAAAACAAACTACATGAGATTAAATATCATACAATTTAACTTGCCTAAACAAAAAAAAGGTTCACTAGAACATAGTGCAATCATATAAAAGCGAAAAATAAGGAATAAATCCATTGTAAGCAATAATTCTTCTCAACCGTGTCATCCCAATTTAGAACAAAATCTTCCTACACTTCCTCTCTACCTTGAAGGTGGGGGGGGGGGGGGGGTTGATGAGCCTCACACTTCAACTACCGACTTAGATCTTCATCCATCCATTCGAATACTTTGAGCTCTATGGTTGAATCACAAATAGGGGCTGCAAGGAAACAAAAGAAGTCAAACCTACAATGCAGAGCAAGTCAATTTAACAATTGAGTTATTAATCAGGAGGGCCTAGAAGATACTCACAGTGTCAACGCTTACAGATTTGGCATCTTCCGCAACAATTTCAACTATAGTTCCTGACTGATCAGCCTGTATAGTACAAAATTTTATAGTTTCAAGATAGAAGAGAAAAAAACCACAGGACCATCAAGACAATTTTAAAAAATGATGCAACCCATACATTTCTCATTGACTTTTGATTTGCATCTCATGGTTATAAACCAAGAGCCAAATCATCAAATTTAAGCTTATTGCATACAATTCTGTTTAACGAAAAGTTTGTTGTATGGAATGTCAATCATAATGCATCATTAAAATTCAACAAGTTTTGGCACTTCACTGTTGCCTCTCCACAAAAAACAGCAAGGAGAAACTATTTTGAACTAAATAAATGTAATTTGTTCAATTGATTTCACAAGCTATTTTCTCCTTAAGAGTGAATTAAGAATATACTACTAGCAGGAAATTGTATACAAGAGTGTGAACTGTGAAGAACTACCATCTTCAGAAAAACTAGAAAATACTCTGAATCCTACATAGCTAATCAAATACTGAGTTCAGACAAACTCTTTTGTGAATGAGATATCAACCATGATAGGACCCTTGGTCCTAATGCTACAGTAACAGGGTTTGGTTTAGATAATGGGTCAAGTGGCACAACTATTTGACTCTACACTAAGGGGAAGAAGGTTCTGGGGGGATGTGGAGGAGCTCAGTTGGAAGGTTGTTAGAACGTATATAAGAGTGCAAGGTTAGAGTAATACAGGGGAGGAGGTTCATTTTGGTTGTTACTTGTTAGGCCTTTGGGCCGGGTAGAGAAAGTATTTTCTCCAAGGAGCTTTTTCTATCAGAGAGGGAGTGATTCCTCTATTGTATCTTCTCATTGAGCTTGCTTTTATATTAAATAAAACCCTCATTTAGTCATTTCTGTTCTAATTTCTGGGATCCTGGCATTGGTCCAACCTGCTGGATCTGAGGGGACACCAGTGCAAAATTTCAGATTATGAATATCTATACTCTTTGCAGTAAGGAAAGCTACCGAGGATTTGATAACTGCAGCATTTGCTCACTGGGATGCTATCTGGGAGAGACAACAATGTTTTTCAATGAGTGATCAGAGACAAGGATTAGTACATATAAGCTGCAAAATGGAGAACAATCCAAAGCCATTGTAGAGATTGAAGGGGAAAACTCAACCACTAAGGACAACAATGACAGAGAGACAGATGTAGAAAGTGATGTTGCAAGAAGAGAGTTTGATTTAATTGAGGAAATGGTATTGGTTGTGAAGAAGGAATCACGGCCAAAACTGCTTATCCAAGTCAGCAAGAACAGATCAGAGGCCAATAAAGCAAAAATTTCAGGAATTTCGTTGTCAGAAAGTTCACAAGCAGAAGTAATATGCTTCCACCTTCAGCAATTGGGAAGATAGTGGCACCATGGCATCCAAAGAAAAAGGAAAAATCCATATCTGTCCTATGGTGAAGTCTGAATCCACTGAAGCAGAAGTGAAAGGTAAACTGATACGGATTGATTCCAAGCAACACACAACTCGAGGCAAGGTTATCAAATTGAGATTCAATTTGTGAAACAAAAGACCTATTTTCCGAATCATGAATTGGATCTTATTATGAATCATAACATACATGATCAATAAATAAAAATAACAAAATACATTAGTATTATTAAGTCAAACAAGAGAATAAATCATTACATAAACTGAAACATAAGCTGATATATATCACAAATGAACTTCAAAATAATCCTAGATTCAAGTCGTCAATCAAAATGACAGAAAACAGTGACTAGCTGCACAAAGTTCAAGTCTTCAACCCCTCAAAAGGACACCAATATTCTTTGACGACCTACTTTCAAACTCGTTTTATTATTGAACGAAAATATCATTAAGTAGCCTAAGCCCATTTTCCATTAGTGGGGGACTACCATGGGATTTCATCCGGCAATGGTTAAAAAGAGAGTGCAAAGAGTGTTACAAGATTTTTTGCTTGTATGAATGCTTTCTCTGCCTTGCTTTAGTTTCAATTGTTCTATCTAAGGAGGATACCTTATCCTTCTTCTTCATACCTCTTCTTTCCTTTCAATGATATTCTTCTATCCAAAACATCGCCTACTGGGTTGACTATCTCTAATTGTCCATCCATACATGTCCCTAGTAGTCATTATACAATTCATGCTACATGACCTACCCAGTAAACTAAAAGAAAGACTTGGAAAATTTATGTTTTATAACAAATAGATAAATGTTAAGTAACATAGTCCTCTAAAAAACATCACAAATATGAGCATAGAAAAAAGGGGAAATGCTAATAAAACTAACCTCATTCTGTGGTACAAATTCTGGACTCTAGATCACAAAATTCAACATTTTGATAATGCAAACAGAAATGATAAGAGGCAGCAGATGCAACAAATAAGTGCACCACATAAAGGCATGACATGTAGAATCCACTGTTTTAATCAACAGTTACCAATAAAAATCAATATAAAACCTTTGAACTTACTTCTATTTCATTCATCAATTTCATTGCCTCAATGATGCATACAACTTGCCCCTTCTTTACTTTGTCTCCAACCTAAAGGAAGAATACTTCACATAAGGTTTCAAAAATTCATGACACAAAAATATAAAATTATACAATAGATAAGATCTACCTTCACAAAGGGAGGTTCACCGGGTGCAGGACTTCGGTAGAATGTCCCTGCCATGGGGCTTTTAAGAGGCGGAAGTGATGATTTAGCTGACTTCACAGCAGGGGCTGAAGTTGGTGAAGGGGTTGCACGAGCTAGAGTAGGTGCTGGAGTAGATGCTGGTACGGATGGCGGTGGCAACACTGGTGGAGGGGATGAATACACCACCGCAGGTTGAGGAGGAGGTGGTGGTTGAGGCATAGCCTCCTTTTTCCTAATTGTTACTTCAACATCATGCTGCTTCAGCTTCAACTCCACAATGTCTCTCGAATCAACAAGCCTGCAGGAGAAAATTGGACATGAAGGTTTCCGTAGCTGATTGCTCCACTCCAATCATGTAGCCAAAAGCTTATACATTTGCTATTACTAATAGAAGGAAACAAGACTGAAGCATCTGCTTACTTGACAAGACTTGCAACTTGAGTAATAAACTGAGAGACCGATTCTTGAGTTGCCAAGACTGAAGAAGATGGTTCAGCTAAAGGTTTTGCGGGTGGTTCCTCCTTTGATTTGGCTTTGATAGGAGGAGTAGCATTTGAGGAACTATCAAGGGCAACCTTGTTGTAGCCAAAAAGGTGAGACCGATATGTGTGTCACAAGAGTAGATTTTCAAAAGTTTACACATTTTAGTGATGTTTGAATGAACTTCTTCATAAACACTTGAAGAAGAAAATAAAAGGGTAAAATGAGTTTTCTCACATAAACTGAAATCAACTCATGCATCTCAGCTTTCGGAGAAATTAGATCAGAAAACTAGGATAAAAGTTAAGTAAATAAGTTGATTTTCTTCTCTACAAGTACGTACGAAGAAGTTTATCCAAATAGAGTCTAACTGTATCACAATCTTAGTCGTTAATTTTCCAATCAATGATTACAAGTCCACAATTTTCACTATAAATTGGCCTCTTCACCAAAATCATATTTGAGAACATACATAAAAAGTGTAGAAGCGAAGGGAAGAGTGTTTACCTCATCTAATTGGGCCTTAACCCTTGCGCATAACAGCGTATTACCAGGCTGCACATAATAATATACATAGATAGATAAACGAGTAGTGCAACAATTAAATATATAAAACAAAATGTGATTTGTAGATATGGAAGATACATACATAAAACTAGTGCGGTGTGTAATTTGGAACATTATTGTATGGAAAATTAAAGAGAGAGAGGAAAGCACTAGTAACAGTAACAGTAACGAACCTTGGTGGCAAAGCGTAGGTTGTTGGGTTTAGGAGAGAAGCGGAGAGAGTGTGTGAGGCGCAAATTAGTGGCGGCTTTGGTAGCAGGTGCCAACGAGGATGCCATGTCTCAAAACACAACGAGAGAGCTTTGTTTTTGGATGAAATGAAGGGAACTGAGAACAGTAACACACGGCGCATAACCAGTGGCACGTGCCCTATATCCAGAACTATCTTATTCTTAGCAGGAAAAACATGCCTCTCTAAATTTTTTAAATAATAATAAAAAAGTTAAATACATTCAATAAATAAAATGATAAAAAAATTAATAATAATATAAAATTAGTGGGAAGTTAATATAAGTTGAAAAAATAATTAAATTTAAAAAATGATTTAAAAATAAAATTATTTAATAAAAGTAAAGAGTGGTGAGTAGGTTATTATCTAATATTGGTTAATGAATCAGTTTTAATATGTATTATTAAAGATGATTAATTATTATTACTATTTTAATATAAGATAAAATAATCTAAAAATATGAAGAAAAAAAACAATTACGTAAGGTTATATCTCTTTTATA
This sequence comes from Glycine max, assembly GCF_000004515.6. Classification (NCBI taxonomy): domain Eukaryota; kingdom Viridiplantae; phylum Streptophyta; class Magnoliopsida; order Fabales; family Fabaceae; genus Glycine; species Glycine max. The sequence goes on along the minus strand of NC_038245.2, from coordinate 47,395,328 downwards.
TATTGATATAGATTATTATATTTTTATTATTTTCTTCCTCTACAAAATAAAATAAAGATACATGAACACTTATGATATAATTTTTTTATTGCATTATATTATTTAAGTAGTATTATATTATGCACTTAATATTGTCCTTTAATTATAAATTTGTAAACACGCTAAGTTTTTAGAGAAAACATTAGCTAAAATCCCCACAAAACATATCTTTAAGAAAGAGTGTGAAGAAGTTTATTAATATTCTTAATAAAATATTAGTCTTATAATTGTTCCAAACCCCTATAACTTGAAGAAATATTTTGATGTCCAATTAAAGAGAGAGAATTGACATTGTGAGAATTAAACTCATATTCTTTTTCAGAAATTCAACGTGTCAATTAAATTACACTATATTCATTCTGATTTTTTTGTTATTAAAAAATTATTAACTTTTATTTTAATTATTATATTGATTATAAAAACACTATAATAATTACATAGAGTTTCTACCACTATCTTGTTACTTGTGAAGTGGGTGTAGTTATACCGTGGCACAAAACCATCATATTTCGAGAAAAAGGAGGGTCGAACTCGAACCAGATTGTGGTCGGTGCAGAACAGAGAGAACAACACACACAGGGTTTAGTTGAGCAGTGAGAAAAAAAAATGGCCATGGTTATGAAGGCCACGCCAATCACGGCTTCGGGCTTCGTTTCAACAAGAACAAGAAATTCCACACTTCAACCCTTTAAATCATCATTTCTCAGATAACGCTGTAAGTCCCTCCCTGCCTTTGTTCTAGCCTATGTATCATCACACGTTGTTGTTATTTTCCCTCTCTTCTCTTATACCCTATGGGAAGAGACGTTTTTTATGATCCTTTGATTTCATTCACCCAGAAGCTGGGCACAATTGTAAAAGCTGGCACGTTTTTTATGATCCTTTCTATTATTTCCCTTATCCAGAAGTTTCTTTATTTTCATTTCATTATTAGTAATGCTGCATTCATCTTGAAGTATATCTTTGTATGTGCTATTGATTTTGTGTACACTATAATTTGCATTTTGCTACAGCAGTTCACTGTTTTGAGCCACATCTTCTAAGTTTTATATCTGTGTGGTTGGTTGAATCCTTTCCTCCCTCACACAAAACAAAAGGCGTTTCTTACTCTGTCATTTACAGTTTGCACTGCTGGAGAACTCTTCTGTCGATGATGATCTTGCAGAGTTAAAGAAAGAATTGTCTGGAAGCTCTAAGGTATTCCTCTATCTATGACTGTTTGACTTTCTCTATACATTAGCCATCAACACAAACTTGTTTATCATGGGGACTTGTATATAACACTTTTGGTTTGGTTTGAAATTTCATAGATATGATTGATGTATCATAAGAACTTTTTAATCAAAAGCTATATTTTGGAAGAAAAAATAATTCAAGACTATGTAAGATTGATTTTAATTATCCTCTGTTGTATTTAATGCTTCATTGCAATTTTATTTATTTTCGTTTTTCTGTTGGAAGTAGTGTTCCAACCAGTAAAGAAATTCCCTCTAAAAACGAAGAACCCTCGACGACGTCCTCCTCGTCCTCCGCCATTTTTATATTCAGTCTTATCTGCTTCGTTTACAGTGTTGCTTTCTTCCTTGTATCTATCCACATTGCAATCGAGCCTTTCAGTCATACAATTGCCGTATCCAGTTTATGGTGTGTGCTACTGTGTATGTCATATGATGGACGATTCAATCAACCAACAACTTAACCATGTTCCTTCACAAATAGATTTGCTCAAAATTACGTACAAACGCCAATGCTGATACTTTTTAATCTATAGAAATTAAATAAAAGTACGGAAAGCTTATAACACCAGTGTAAATGGCAATCTACTGTCTATCTATCAAATGTTCTTTTTTTACTAGATGTCTAATGCTATTTTAAGTTTAATTTTGATACTACTATTAATCGTAGTTTAAACGGACCAGAAAGACAAGGATATATACCAAAACCATTCACCCGGACCAGAAAGATGAATCTACTTTTCATCACCAAAATCAGTTGCATTAAACTCTAGAGGAACCTAATCCAGATACACCATACCATCATTCAGGAAATTGATTTACACAGTCGTTTACGAACTTGAAAAGATAAAAACAATAATGCCTACATAATTGTTGGACAACAATCATCCAAACTGATTTAACCACTTAATTAGTTAAACACCACTTTAAATTGCAATTTTATTTTTATTCTCTAATGTAACCAATGCTATAGTAACACTTTTTTTGTAAATAAGCCTAGTTGAATTCTAGGGTGAACCATATTAAAAGCAAAATTGATTGGTTAAGTCAATTCCTAAGTTACTTTTTTATCAGTAATTCCTAAGTTACTTAAAACACGAATGTGACAAGTGCGTGAGCATTTTATATATTTATTTATTTTGCACGAGGACTGTAAATGGCAATCCAATCAAACTACTATTTTTAAGCACAATAGCAAGAACTGCTCCAAAGTAAGGCAGATTACAAATTGGATTTAATGTCTGCAAAGCAACATCAAACCATAATTTAGCGACACCTAAGCTCAAGTTACATCCATCATCCGAGAAACGGTTCAACACAGAAGAAATTGCAAAATTATTTGTCCAACATGAGGTTCAACACCCACCTAAACTAGACATTTTCTCATACCCATAAGATTCATGGCAATTGCTAGTATCGATCATGACGCCTGGCAAAAAAAAAAAATACATGGCAGGTTAGGTACACACACCAATAAAAAAAAATAAGGATTTCGCTTTATTTTACGGCTGAAGTAATTATGGGATTTCAACCGATTGAAGAAAAAATCAACAATTGATATCATCATATGCACATGCACAATCCATGCATGTGTCACAAACCAATCTCTTTTTTCTTTGATAGTTGAAATCCCCCACTTTTGTCTCTAAAGTACACACCCTGGAGCCAAATTCATAATAATGGAAGAAAAAGAAAAGAATCAAACAAAGGAAGATAAAGCAAAGACTTTCAACACAGAAATTTACTGTGCTCCTCTTGTATTTGGATACCACAAGGGATGCTTTAAGAGAGACAATCTAGTAAGCCCTACTTAACTCTTAGATCATGGGCCAACTTGTGTCACTCACTGGATCCCCTGAAGTTTTTTCCATTGTTAACTACACAAGCATGTTGTTGAAAAAAGAAAAAAAAAAGGAAATATTCAAGGATAGTCAAGGAATTCTGTACCTATGTCGATCATAATCTCTAGATCGCTCTCGGGATCTAGAGCGTGACCTCCGACGACTTCTTGAGTCATAGGAGCGGGTGCGGTCTGAGTCTCTGTCACGGTCTCGATCATATCCACGATCTCTATCATAATGCCTATCATGATCTCTGCTCCTACGATCATGGTCTCGCCCTCGTTCACGACTATCACCAAGTTCACGGTCCCTACTAGACTCCCTGTCTCGATCCCTACTCCGTTCTTTTGATCTATGCAAATAATGCACACAATATTTAACTAAATATGAAACTTTATTTCACTGCCCATCAAAATATTTTTATGTTGTATTAAGCAATGAAATTTACCTCCTGTCATCAAGCCGATCAGTCTTTCGGCTCTTGTTCCTTTCTTCCTGAGCCAGAAAACAGCATGGTTTAAGATCCTTCCTCTTCCAAATTAAACTAAAAGTTGATATATTATTGAACATACAAAATTCCCAAAATACACTATAAACATGACAAAAAACACAACCCCTGACCAAACAAAGTCAACCCCACCATCTGTTTCTTTTGTCCGTTCCTTTTGCCTTATGGTCATACACTTGGAAATAATCAGAAGTAGCATTTAGAGTTAACAATTGCAGGGGAAAAAGAATCTCTTTGGTATTGAACATCATTGACAAAGTGACATACTTTTTTGGTATTAAATAGTACTGGGTGCACAAGTGACAAACTTTTTTGGTATGATAGGTAGGGATCACCACTGAAGGCAGATAAAAAAAAAATAAAAAAAGGATCACCACTGAAGGCAGATAAAAAAAAAAAAGGATCACCACTGAAGACACAAGTTGAATAACTTTATTCAGTTATTGGAAGATAGAGAATAATCTGAAACATTCTCATTTTCTTTATATTATAATAATAACTAAATGAGCATAAAAAATAAATAAAACAAATGCATCAAAATAAAAGGTAAATATCCCCATTTTCTATTAAGAAAACAAACAAAAAATGATACTAGGGAATGAGCATTGGCGTGAAACGTAAAAAGGTTGAATGGTTTTGTTATAAAAGGAACAACAATAAGAGAAAATGGAAAAGAGAAATCACATGAATGGTGGCGATGAGATCATTGGCAAATATCAGCAAAAATAAAATTATAAAAAAAGGCGTTAAAAATTTAAAATTAAATGTCAGAGTAAAATCCACATGATGCACAAAGCCAATTGATGAGGAGATGCCATGTATCAGCTGGTTGGATAGATTTAATAAAAGTATAGATAAGAAATGCAATGACTTACATTCAATGCCAGAACAAACATCAAATCAAAATGGTAAGTACACACAAGATCAGAAATGCATTAAAGATGTCTTACTTGAAGTTCGGCTAACTTCTCACGAATCTGCATATACCCTAAATGAAGTTTGCCTCCAAAATGATCAGCTAAACGGCGATCACTGTAATAATAATACAAATCAAAATATTAAAGCAAAACATACAAAAGCAGCAGGACAATATATTGATATATGGCATTATTTCCCCAAAAATTTCTAACTAAGAATAGCATGATCTACAAGCAAAAAACAGAAAAGACGCACATTCTTTAGCTGCAAAAGTTATCCTCGTAAAACTGGCACAAGAGCCTGCTGGTGACAAGAGGTATTACTAACGGGTCAAAAGCTGAAGCACTTGAAACCCCAAATTCTAACTCCATAAATCCCTAGAAAAATTTAAGGAAAGAGGGAAAAGATGTAGGGGACACAAATCAGTTGTTACCTGTCATAAACACTCAAAAATGCTCCACAAATGTCGCACACACGTAGCTTCTGATCAGTCTGAATTGTTATATATGAGTAAAAGAGGTATAAGAATCACTATAGTTATATATTATAATACAACTAAATAAGCCATAAATTCTCAGGAAAAAAAATATCAAGTATGTCAAAAATTGTGGATGCATGGCAATGAATGGGAAATTATTTGAAAATTTACTTTTCTGCAAAGTTGGAAAGAGATGAATATGTGTATACTTCTCTCCCACAGACACTTGGAATGAATTCATTCAGGACACAGCATATCAGGGTATACCTCTCGAGTTGAATGCAAAAGAGAAATAGCTAATAATGTAAATTTATCAGACACAGTCAAGAATTATGAAACTTAAGAGGACTTGGAATGGAAGCTTCTTGCGTACACTTAATTTATACTAATGTATCATTTGCAGTGTTGGGGGACACATAAATGTAATTATTTAATACTAATTATATAAATAGTTACAGCAGGTCATGGAAAATCTACTCACAATCCGCACATCCACAGCTGTATACTTTGAAGAATCCAACACTGGCTCCTGCCTGGCAGGAAGCTGAGATAGAAAAATCAGATTATTAGAGCCATTACACAAGTAAAAGCTAGAAATTAATAAGGAAAGCATGCAAACACACCAGTTACACATGGATTCCACAATTTGAAATTTAAAATAGTATGCAAAAATACAATAATACAAAAAATGCAGTAACTTTGTAGAGAAATCCATAATAATAAAACATATGAAGGACCTTCTTAAGTGCTTCAGCCTCTTCCAATGCTTTTTGAGCCTCATCAACCATTCCTTGCTCACCTGTTCATTCAAAAAATACATATCATTAAATAAAAAGTAAAGAGCCTAGGAGAACGCAAAGGACAAAGTTTGTGGCTCTTGAAATTTGCTTATCATTAAGCTAAACGCATACAAAACCAAAATATAAAAAATGCTATCATGAGTCATGATTACCAAGCAGCACTCAATTATATATTGATATTAATATTAAAACATGAAATATAGCAAATTTCAGAGCCACTTAAAACTCCAAAGGAATTTAAAGCCAATTTCAACAGTGTGTTTTTGGATTGGTTTATTTTGTTCAACTGTTCATAAAATCTTATAATCAAAATTCAGCAGAGGAAGTTTTAGCTGAGAAGCCACTTGTGTAAAAATTAAGCAAAAAATAGAAAACATACTTGTGTTTAAGAGTATCACTGACTTACCAAGATCCTCAGCCTTCTTCAGCTTTTCATTTATCATCTCCTGTGTTCGAGCATCAGGAGCAACTACAGGAAGAGGTGCCAAAGGTGGTGGATTTGGCAGAGGTGTAGGCAAAGATGCCCTATCTTTGTTGAAGGCATCTAAAAGAAGCATAGACTGATTGGAAATTGATAGGAAGCCAAAGGAATTGTTAGTATCTCCTCAAAAATTAGATAATTATCTTGATGGTCTAACACCTGAATTGGGGGAAAAAATACAACAGTTACAGTCACACATGGATCTTCATGTTCATGGGAGATCACTAACCTGCTTGTCCGCTCTCTTAGTTCTAAGTTCCTCTACAACCTCTAAAGCTCGAATCTTGAGATCTGACTTGCCTTCAAGATCTGCAAATTCAATTTAGACAAAGTTAAAAACCTCAACAACCAAACCTTTTCCCACTCCGTGAGTTCAGCTACATGGATCAAATGAACCCATAATGTTCTATTTTACAAAAGCAGGAAAAAATAACAAGGATCAGGTTTTTTACCATTTAAGAGATGCTCCAAATTTAAAAAATTAGCACCAACCATGACTTCATTCGCATCAGATATTCAAATACTTCAATAATTTGACTCTTTTTCACTTGATTTACCAGACTATTGGAATGATAAAAGATAATCAAATCAAGCATAAGAAGTTTTGATACCAAGTCTCATATCAATTTTGAGTTAAGAATAAAATAAAATATCAATTAGTTTTAAATCTAATGAAGTTGAAATTTGTTCTACAGTTTTCATACTAAAAGAATTTACAATTAAATCATTTGACTTTAAAAGAGAAGTTATCTAGGGACAGGGACCTAAATACCTATTATACACAAGGATCCATTCAATTCCTAAAACAAAACACGCCTACCAAACATTTGCTGAATTCCACAAGTAAAGTGCATACTCACAACCAAGGACAAAAATTGCAATTAAAAATATTCATATTCAACCTAAGCCAGAGGCCACAACTGAGACAAAAAGTATTCACCGGTTTATGGCCATAACAGTTCCAAGTAACGTATTATCCCCCACTAGCAATCTATTCTTCTCTACAATTAATGACACAGAAACACCAAATCATCTAAAAGCGAAAAAGTTCATGCAGTAACAACAACAGTACAATACCATATTGATCAGCTTCTTTCAATTTCTCTTTGATTTGCTTCGACAACTCAAGCACCTCATCTGTCTGCAAGCAAAACAAAACAATCATCACATCTTGCAAAATCATTGCCACGGGCAAACCTTACATAACAAGGACTCAATCAAGACTCACTTGAGTAACTTCAGAGACCGAAATTGCAATAGCCGCTTTCGCATCGTCGTCCTCGAGCCGCTTTAGAGCCCTGCCAATTTTCCTATCACACTCACCAATAAGCTTATCTATTACATCCTCCAACTCCCTGTCATAATTATCGGTCCCCTTTGCTTTCGCCTCCTCGTATCTAGAAACAGTTAAGCACCATCCCGAATACAAACTAACCACAACACAAATGCATCTAATGACATGTCATAAAAAAATCATTGCTCTTTCTTATCGTTCAATTTTAAAAATTAAGACAATGAAACGACCTTGTTTAATTTGAATATAATTTCAATGAGTAAATTACACTAGCATCCCTGAGATTCGTCAAATTTCTCCAGATACCTTTTTAATTTTTTATATCCTTTGAAAAACATCACATTGACACTCCTTATACATTACACTAACCCCGTGATTATTTGAAATTAAATTGAAGCAAAGTGTTGTTTTGTTTTGATAGCAATACCCTAACCCTAGATCTCGAAGGATACTCTTTCCGGAGCTGCAAGGAGTGGACCTTAGGGCAAGGGCCCATATCCATTTTCTGAAACGGAAACAGAGAAAAAGGGAATAAATAAATAAAAAAATGAAGCCCTAAACGAAGAACGAGGAGTGAGAAAACGGAAGAAAAAGGTTACCGTTAACTGGAAGAGTTCGTGAGGGCAGAGACCGACGAGGTAGAGACGACAGACGTCGCGATCGTAGTACTTGCGATTGACTTCACGGACGTCGCCGTTACGGTTGGCTCCCATCAACACATCGAGCTGCTTCCGTATCGCATCCATGGTTGAAAACCCAGTGAGTGCGAGTTCAGTGTCTTGTGTTGTGCTTTTTATCTTTGGGTTGTTGTTGAGTTCAGGATCTGGAATCAATGAATCAATGAATATTTACCCTCTAAAAACACTGCTATTATTATATGCAATGTCAACCAGTGTTAGGGTTAAGAGAGCTTCGGTGGTCGGTGACATTTGCTTTGCCTCTATTTTTCTTTTAAACAAAATATATATATATATATATATATATATATATATATATATATATATATATATATTTATATATTTATATGAATGCCAATAAGAAATTAAAAATATAAAAATTTGTTCGTAATTTAACATACTTATTCTATTTTCACCCATTAAATAATAAAATAAATATACAAAATCTTAAAAGGAAATTAAAAAATAATGTGATAAAACAATTGCTTAAACGATAAAAAAAAAGTGTATTGATTATGTGAATGAGATCCTCTAATTTAAAAGCATCGGAGGAATAAAAACATTATATGAAATTTTGTTTTTGAAACATATGTGCTTTGAGAACACTATTTCTTAAAAAAAAATTGATAGATAGTTGTTTTACTCGAACTGGAGGACGAGTAACCTTTGGAAAGGACGTATCAAGCTGGGATGTAGGGGATGGAAGTTGTTTGAGCTGTACTTTGAGTGATTATGATTGAGTTCGTTTAAGGTTTGATATGATTTAACTTATTTAACAAATAAGTTAAATTTAAGTTTTTTAAAAAGATCATTCAGTTAAATAAGTCTCGAGAAAAATATTGCGATCAATTCTGATAGAATATGATGGAATGGTCATAATTGTATTTATTCTCATTAATAAAATAGAGACTTTACATAAGATAAAATAAAACATTTAACAAATGAGACTTAAGCCACTTCAAAACAATAAGTGAGAAAACTCACTAATTGTGATTGAAGATCTTGTAAAAAAGGTTAATACTAAGAACAAGTAATTTGTTAGTTTAACTGACATTGAAATTGATTTAATTAATTTTAAGTTTGTAATCTTGTCTTGGTGTAAGAAAGTGTTAGAAAATACATTAATAAGAGGTCAAATTTTATGTGATTGTTAGAAAGCTTAGAATATTAAAAAATTTAATGATTTTCACTTCCTTTAGAGCAACTCCAACGGGAGTACTCTTTTCACTTCCACAGTATGAAAAAACGTGAATACAAATTTAGACCATCGGAGAGCAACCCATCATTGAAGATCTTTATAGCAAAATAATATTAAAAAAATTGTATGGAGACAATCGTAATCTTTTTTTTGTTTAGATATAGAATTTGTTCTATTTTCTTCCACTGGCTAGCAATGTTTATTTTTATTACAGTTGAGACTAGTTAGCATTGCTATAAAACAAAGCATTTTAATAGTGAATTTAGTCGTTATAAAATATTTTTATAACCGTAAAATTTTTTAAGTTACACGGTGTTTGTGATGTATAAATAATATATTTTGATAACATTTTTATAACAATTCTCTCAATTTCTCTTACCTCATTTCATCTATTTATTCTCTTAAATTTTATTTTATTGTTTGTATTTCCTTCTCTTTAAACAAAAATGGATCTCAATAATCCTATTTTTTTTACTTCAATTGCATGTTAAATTGCCAACCCCAAATGCACAAATGTTCAAAAACATCTCCATTCTTCAAATTCTCCAAATAATCCAAACATTAAATTTTTTTCCCAATTTCTATTCCTAATCGGTGTCCACCAAACATGTTATATATAGGTCATCCATATGTAATGTCGAACCAAAGTGGAATGAATTTTTTGTTTCTAATAACTAGTCTCTTAATGTTTAGTGGTATTTTAATGATGAGTAATGATGAATATTGCTATGATCAACAAGTAAAGACATCGGTGTGATCAAGTTCCTCTGTTTTGTTTAAACTTAACTAAAAAAATGTTGTAATCAAAATTGTCTTACAACATCAAAGGTCAACACCAAAGAGATGATAGTGGTAAAGCAACTATTCTGCATAGTGACAAAGCAATTATTGTGTTAAAAGTAATAGCATCCCATGACTTATAGATTTGATATGTATACCTTATTCGTTGTTGGTTCAACTAATGACATTAATGTTGGAACACACACTGTTCTTCACTCAATTGCAAGAGATGCAATTCACTCCCTCACACATTCACTTGTGTATCACTCACTGTTTTCTAAGCACAGAATTGCACACACACTAGGAATAGCACTAGAGACTGAAAATGATAGAATGAAAACAACCACTTTATTAAGATGTATGATTGCCCTTTTATACAAGCAAAACAAAGTAACAACCCTTCACTCTTAGACTAGCACTTATAACAGAATTTTAAAATTCTGTTATTCTCTCTTATACACAAAGCCAAAACAGAATTAAACTCTTACACCCTCCCTTAATTTTGATCTCCTAAGTCCATCAAGCCAATTTTGTCCCTTAACATTTTAAACCTCTCCCCTTTGAGGGGTTTGGTTAAAATATCAGCAAGTTGATCAAATGTGCAGCAGTACTCCACTTTCAATTTCTCTTTGTTCACTTGATCCCTAAGATAGTGAAACCTTGTTTCTATGTGTTTGTTTCTGCCATGAGAGGTTGGATTCTTTGACAGGCTTATAGCTGACTTATTATCCACAAAAAGCTTAACTCCATCACTCTCCTTGATTTTTAATTCCTGTAGTAATGTGTCCAACCAGACAGCTTGACAAGCACTCATTGCAGCTGCAACATACTCAGCTTCACATGTTGATAGAGCCACTATGGATTGCTTCTTAGAACACCACGATATTGGTGTTGCACCATACATGAATATGTAACCTGTAGTACTTTTTTTGTCATCTCTGTCTCCTCCCCAATCTGCATCAGTATATCCTATCAATTCCTCTGAGTTGCTATTGTCTTTATTTGGAAATAAAATTCCAGCATTGATGGTCCCTTTTACGAACCTTAGAATCCTCTTGGCAGCTAGGAGATGAGGAATTCTGGGTCCTTTCATATATCTACTTACCAGTCCAACAGCAAATTCCAAATCAGGTCTTGAATGACACAAGTACCTGAGAGAACCAACAATCTGTTTGAACTCAGTTGCATCGACTTTGTCTTCCTTGCCCTCCTTTTCAAGTACAAGACCTGCCTCTGTTGGTGTTGCTGCTGAATTACATTCAACCATGTTGAATCTCTTCAATATTTCTGTTGCATACTTGCTCTGGTGCATCAAAATACCTCTCTCAGTCTTCTTGAATTCAAATCCAAGGAAATAGGATAGAACCCCCATATCAGTCATTTCAAACTCACTCATCAATTCCCTTTTCAGTTCTGCTATCTCACTTTCATTACCATCGATGATCAACAAATCATCCACATAGAGGCATATAATAATGACATTACCTACTGATTTGGATCTTACATAGACTCCAAACTCACAGCTACACTTATCAAAGCCAATTTTTATCATAAAACTGTCAATTTTCTTGTTCCAAGCTCTTGGGGCTTGCTTAAGTCCATAAAGAACTTTTCTCAACATGAGAACCTTTGACTCTTGGCCAGCTATAGAGAATCCAAGTGGCTGATTCACATAGACCTCCTCATCAAGAGGACCATTTAAGAAAGCACACTTCACATCTAGTTGGTGCATTGTCCAATTCTTTAGGCTAGCAATTGTCACTACTGTTCTAATAGTCTCAATTTTAGCAACTGGTGCAAACACCTCTCTGTAGTCAATCCCAACTTTCTGTAAAAATCCTCTAACCACAAGTCTAGTTTTATACTTGACCACCTTGCCTTCTGGATTTGTCTTAATCTTATAGATCCACTTCACATCAATGGGCTTCTTCGATTTTGGTTGAGATACCAGCTCCCACACTTGATTTTTCTCAATAGATTTAAAAAATATTTAGACCATCGGAGAGCAACCCATCATTGAAGATCTTTATAGCAAAATAATATTAAAAAAATTGTATGGAGACAATCGTAATCTTTTTTTTGTTTAGATATAGAATTTGTTCTATTTTCTTCCACTGGCTAGCAATGTTTATTTTTATTACAGTTGAGACTAGTTAGCATTGCTATAAAACAAAGCATTTTAATAGTGAATTTAGTCGTTATAAAATATTTTTATAACCGTAGAATTTTTTAAGTTACACGGTGTTTGTGATGTATAAATAATATATTTTGATAACATTTTTATAACAATTCTCTCAATTTCTCTTACCTCATTTCATCTATTTATTCTCTTAAATTTTATTTTATTGTTTGTATTTCCTTCTCTTTAAACAAAAATGGATCTCAATAATCCTATTTTTTTTACTTCAATTGCATGTTAAATTGCCAACCCCAAATGCACAAATGTTCAAAAACATCTCCATTCTTCAAATTCTCCAAATAATCCAAACATTAAATTTTTTTTCCCAATTTCTATTCCTAATCGGTGTCCACCAAACATGTTATATATAGGTCATCCATATGTAATGTCGAACCAAAGTGGAATGAATTTTTTGTTTCTAATAACTAGTCTCTTAATGTTTAGTGGTATTTTAATGATGAGTAATGATGAATATTGCTCTGATCAACAAGTAAAGACATCGGTGTGATCAAGTTCCTCTGTTTTGTTTAAACTTAACTAAAAAAATGTTGTAATCAAAAGTGTCTTACAACATCAAAGGTCAACACCAAAGAGATGATAGTGGTAAAGCAACTATTCTGCATAGTGACAAAGCAATTATTGTGTTAGAAGTAATAGCATCGGATGACTTATAGATTTGATATGTATACCTCGTTCGTTGTTGGTTCAACTAATGACATTAATGTCCTTAATCAATATGACGTCTTTAATAAAGTTTTACAAGAATAAATTTGCAAGGTATAATTGACAATAAATAAAATCACATACACCATAAGATATAATTTATTTAGCAGATAATATTTATTTAAAATGGGTCAAATTCATAAAAATCATTCCAAAGTCAGTAAGAGAAAACATAAAATTATTTGTCCAATGTCAAGAAGTCGAAAGGAAAGCTTTTGAAGTAGACGGTTAATCCTCCTATTATGTGAAACAAAATGGCCAGCCATATCATAAAGATGTTACATAGCATGACAACCGTCAGGTTTAATAACATTTACTGATGATATTTTCCCAATAGATGTGTGCTCTGAAGACCATGTTCTAAACGCAGTTTCTTTGAAATGTAAAGAATAGAAATTGAAGGCCCAACAAAATCTGGAATGATGTCTAAAAAACACCCTAATGGGCGAATGGAGAAAGCTCCCAAAGCTGAGTCTTGGTGATGTGTGGATGAATGATTTCTCACCCTGTCAAATCGTTGAGTTGACATAATCAGGGAAACAAATAAATATGAGTATTTTAGCTCCCTGTTAATTTATTTCAAACTATGTTACCTCCACGTAAAGTAAATTATCTAAATGGGGAATGACATGCAAATGGAGCGGAATAGTTTAGAATGAAATGGATTAAAAAATACCATTCTAGTTTGCGTAATTTATAAAAAGATGGAACAAATATTCCATTCCATCTTTCGAAAGAAGAATGAAACATAATAAATTATAAATTTCCATTTTTAATATTATCATTATCGTAAAAAATAAGACTCCTACTTGTCTCCCTTGAATTTGTTTCTGAACTTTTCATAAAATTAATTTTGACTAAGATAATTTATATTTAAATTTTTTTATTATAAAATAAAATTTAATACAAAATTTTAGATCGAATAAAAATAATTCTCAAATTTATTTGAGTTCAAACAAACCGTGTATATATATAAAGTACCGGAAAATTGGACGGAAGGGAGAGGAACTTAATGGTACCAGAGTAGAGTAGTGCGGAAGAAAAGAAAAACGAAATCCCTCGCTTTGAGAAATGGGTGTATTACTCTTCCGGTGGGTTCTGCCACTGACTCTGTTGCTCACTTGCGCGTTAGGTTTCCAATCGGACGAGCTTCTCCTCGACGACCAAGAGTTCGGCATCGAGGGAGGACGAGCCTCCTTCGATTCCGATTCGCACCCATCTCCCACCTCCACCTTGAGGAAGAGCTTTTCTGACTCCTCCTCCGACTCCAAGATCCACTTCCCTCTCCAACACGCTTTCGGCGACTCCGATTTCTCCGACGCCGGCAACTTCTCCGCTCGCCTTAAGACTTGGAGCCACGGCGCCCAGGTCCCCTTTCTTCTTCTTCTCTCTCTCTGTTTATGCTATAATTTAAGAGTTGATATGTGATTTATGAATTGAATTTGTGTCGATTCGAATCTACTTCTATTCAATTTTGCAAATGCTTTATCGCGTTAGTTCTGTCTTATTGCATTGAGTTCTAGTGGATATAATATATGCGAGATTTGTGATGTTGAGCTGAGAAGTGGTTTTGATCTGTTGTGATAGACGCTGACGAAGCTGCGGTTTAAGCGCGATCCTTTGACTGACGTTGAGCAGAAGAAGTTTCAAGTAATTCTGTTTTTAATTGAGCTAATTTTCTATGTATTACTGTTTTTTTTTTTGGGCATGTTTGCTTTGTATAAAGATGTAGCACTCTTCTCTTTTTACAGGAGCTGTTGCAAGGAGATGATTTCTATACGATTAGATTGCCGTCCAATGTTTTGAGCCCTCCCGGCCGGGAATATATTATTTCTTCCGTGAAAGCAGTAAGTGTGAATCTAGTTCTTGTGCATTGGATAGTATGAAATATAAATAAAAAAATTAAGGTTCGTTTTTCACTAGTACTATGGTTTAGTAGTCGGGTCTGTGCTTGGGGAGTGTCAAGCTTTTAGTTCCTTGGTTTGTTTGTTCCCTTTCTAGCTTGTATTTGGTGCCATGGGTAATGGTGATACTGTGGTATGGTAGTTAGCAATGTTGTTCTAATAAATACTTTGCATGATTTGTGTTGCACTTATCATGTGATATTAAATGAAAAATGATCCGTTTCTTTTCTCTCTCTCTCTCTTTCTCAGTCTCTCTCTTTTGCTGGTACTCTTTTTCCCTTTTAGAATGTTTTCAATAGCTTGAATCCTTGTTATGCTGTTTTGGTGGTTGTGGCTCTTTTATTTATTTGGCGTTTAAGTGACTTTTTGAGCTATTGACTCCAAGTTAGAACTAACAATTCTGCCTTTCTGAATCCAGCGATGTCTTCCAGGGGATGGATTGGAGGAGCATTTTGTAATACAAATGGTAATTTGCCTTATTATAATAAAATATGTTGTTTATGTTGCATTGATTCTCTTTATATTTGCGAAGATAACTTCTACTCTTAGTTCAAATTTTGATACATGAAGGGACTTGGTTCATCTAAGCTACTGTCATAGCCTAGCTACTTGGTTCATGATGCTCAAAAGGCATTTTTGTATAAATTGTTTTCTTTTTAATTCTACCTCCTTTTTTCATATGAAGGGAAAAAAAGAGTCATAGACCATAGTTGGCTTTATTTTCAACTCTTCAATAGCTGTTGTTTTGGTAGTGAGACAGTTGATTTTGAAGGAGTAGAGAAAGTGGGTTTTGAACATTTAATGATTTTCTTTTGTATGGGTCATGCTAAGTAGTAAGTAGTGCCCTAAAGGTTCTGGTTTTAAATTAACCAATGAAAAGTACAACATTGAAGACATTAGGTGATTGGGAACTTAAAAAGCTTTACTTTTCATTTTTTATTCCTCAACAAGTGCTTTGAGGGCATGTATTAGCATTTGCTTTCTCATATTTCATATAAATGGAAAAACTTGAAAGAGCATGAATGGTGTTCCCTATCAATACTGTAGTAGAATACTTCAACCAAGAAGCTGAACTGAACTTTGGTTGTATAGCTTTTCTAATAGATCTATCTTCACATTCTTTTTATTTTCATTGAGTTTCACTCTTTCAAATTCTTTTTCAGGAAGGTGTTAACGTCTTGGCTGTCAGTTATGGTGCCCCAGGGGCTTGCCCTTATCCTCGGCATCTCAAGCTTGTAAGTCACTTCTACTTTTGACAATTGCTCTTATATCTTATTATCATTGAGCTTAGCTCAACTTTTAAAACTTTTCAACTTGTTGTCGTCTATTTTCTCCTCCTCTTGCTTCTGTTCTTTGGTACTCACACAGTTGATTTCTTAAAAAGGCAGGGCCAATATCTTTTATTCTAATTGTTTGTGTTGTACCAGGACTCAATAGTCAATAATACTATCTCTTTCCTTAACATACCCAAAATGATATAAATACAGAAATTATTCATTGCTTTTATTAGTTTGTCATAGTTATGTAAGCATCTAAAATGATTGCTGTATGTCAACACCATATATAAATACAGAAATTGTTCAACAGTTTTATGTGTTTTTGCCATATATATAGTTTTTTGGTAAGCATCTAGAATGATTGTTGTATGTATGTATGTCAATGTCATAAGAGGTAATTTATGATCTTGCATTTTAAAAGAGTGATTAGATCCAAAGCTGGTTGGTGGCAGTTTAGACATTCCTTGTTAATCTATTATGGTCCTGATCCATGTTTATTGTGCCTTTAGAACCTGAATATTCCATAATCCATTCCCATGCTCTGGTTGATTTTATAACCTGTCATGCCAAAACTTGTCCTTATTCTTAAGAGTTACCGGGTGTGCAAAAACCCTAATGTTCATGTCCATGTCCATGTCATCAAATCTATTTTATAAGCTTGTGCAAACATAAAATTCATGTCTATTGCCTGATTTTATATTGCAAAGGCTAATCTTATACATGTTTTTTGGCTTTAGCCTGCAAAGTGGTCTTTCAAGTCACACACAGTTCTAAAGAGCAGTGAACAGGCACCGAGGTATATGTTCTGTGACTGTTAATTTCGCTCTTAATTGTTTTTTTTACTTCATATACTGAGTTACAGAAAAGCAGCACACAGTGTTCCTTGCATGGCTACTTTTTACCCAATAAAAAGCACGGAAAACATGTTCTATTCTCTTTCTTTTTCTTCTTC
Source organism: Glycine max (assembly GCF_000004515.6). Taxonomy (NCBI): domain Eukaryota; kingdom Viridiplantae; phylum Streptophyta; class Magnoliopsida; order Fabales; family Fabaceae; genus Glycine; species Glycine max. The sequence goes on along the minus strand of NC_038245.2, from coordinate 47,378,044 downwards.
TTGAATATGAATTTCAGTAATGCATGATGCTGGTTTTCTCACATACTTATTACTGGTATGGTAGAAAGCCTGCTTAGATGAAGTTGGTGGTGAATATAGAGCCTTGTCTCTGGCTTTCACTATTCTCCACCACTATTTTTTTTTTGGAGTTATGCAGTATCATTTCTTGTATATCGTAACTGGTATACAAGAAAAAGAAATCGTAATTGGTATGTTTGACAAATGTTCAAATGTTTTCTAATCAATCGATCTTTTGCTTATTCATGTCTTATGTTATTGATTTTGCAAATGCTGTGAAGATGCTTCAGTAACCAACCCGCCCATCTATTTGGTTTAGAGGAAAATCTTGCTCTCAGGATTAAACTCATCTAACTAAATCTAAACGAATGCTGATTATTTGATGAGATACCTTGGTCTGACTTTCATATGGTTCGGGACATAATCAGAAATCCACAAAGGAACAATCTTAAACCTGCTATCATTTGGGACAGCTGAAGGATTGGGCTTAAATGGGTTAAGTATTGGTTTTTCATGGATGAACTTATGATAGAAAATAGGCGGATTGAAGGTTCGTTGTAGTTATCTGAGGGTAATATTATTGTTTCCAATGTAAGCATGTTTTTCCTAAAGTACCTCAATGGAATAAAAACAAAATTGAAGATAAAAATGGAAAATCAGAAGGGGACAATAGCTTTCCCAACCAAATGTTTCCATGAAGTTGTCTGGACTTTGTTGATTAAGATTAATATTGTCTTTCTTTGATATGCTGGGGAGGAAGGAAGGGTAAACATTTTGCTTTTGGCTTTTTAACATCATACATGAAGTAGTTGCTGCATCCATCATCTTTGTGACTAGTTTTTACTAGTGTGTTCTCTATTTCTAATCCAACAAATGTTTTTTTGCTTCCACAGAGCTCCAATATTTGCTGAAGAGGCACTTGGCGGGCAGGAGGGAGATGGTGAGGCTGTACAGCCAATAGAAAGGTCCTTTTGGGCTAAATACGTGAGTATACAACTACATGTTTACATGCTGGCTTGATCTTTAAAGCCATAACTATACCTTTTTTCCCCCAAAACAAAATTATAAATGTATGTACTTCTAAATTAACATTTTCATCTGGAATCTTTCTCGATACCAGTGGATCTACCTGATCCCTCTTGGACTCATAGTAATGAATGCCGTCACTCAAGCTATGAATATGCCTGAGGAACAAGCTGGCGGGCAACCTGGTGCTCCAATACAGCAGCAGCCAGGATCTGCAGTACAGCGTGGACCAAGTTCTGGTGGTGTGCGTAGAAGATGATAAGTTTGCTTCCTCTACCTCGCAAGACATTATTTGAGGGCATTGGTAATCAATGTAATCTTAGGTTGACCTTTTATGTAGCATTATTTAATAATCTTAATTGCATATTAGTAGCTCTGTGCCCATATGAAAAGAGATTTTAAACCGATTTGCTTGTAAACTTTGAAACAGCGATAAGTTTTCCAGTTAGATTGACTAATGTTATATATTGAAAATTAAATTTTGACCCGAATATTTTGATTTCCTCTGATATTGCATGATGTTTCTACTATTATCAATCAATGCGAAGGACAGAGGATCCACGAATAAAAAAAGATATCATAGCTTTATTATTCTCGCTCCCTCGTATGATATCATGTCAGCATTGGAAAACAAAATAGTAATTACGGAAACTAGGAGACCCTGCACTTTGAAGTATGAAGGGGTACATATAGCAACCGTTTATTAAAAAAGCAACAATGAAGAATGGATGAATAAATATAAATTTCTTTTTTTTTTTTCATCAGCTACTGCTTGTTTGAAAGGGTAAAGTGATCTCATATGGAGTCTATAATTAGTCTACCTAAATATTCAATAATTCATGCTCATGTTTTGGTTATGTTTTCACATGCAACGTTACAACTTGTACTCGAGTAACCAGCTTTAAGAAGACCCCAATTTGCATGTATTCAAGTCTATTTCTGAATTTTATAACTTGTGCAAACGTAAAATGTATTTTGTCGATAACGTGATTTTATTTTGAAAAAGCAGATCATATGCTTGCTGTTCCTCTTTCGGCTTTAGCCTGCAAGGGGGTCTTTTAAGTCACACTCCGTTTTGAATAATAGTGAAGTTTGAACATACACTAAAGGTTCTATGATGACAAATTCACTCTTGGTCATTTTATTTTATTTTACTTAATGTACAAAGAGTAACCGAAAAGCAGCATACATGGTGATCCTAGCAAGGTTTCCTGTAAACACTTGGGAAACAGAAAACACCGAAAATATGTTCAATTTTCTTTCATTTTTTTTTATCTTTGTAAATATGAAATTCAAATATAAAATAAAAGGGTGTTGGCATGTTGCAGTTAATACATTTTTTGCTGAATTTAAATTATACAAGGAAAATATTTTTAGTTTTTTTTTGTTGATTTAATATAGATTTTGAAAAATACTATTGTAACAATTTCCCACAATATTTTTTGCAACACTTTCTTTTTTCTTGTTTTTTATTCATCACATCACTCATTTTATCTCACATTTTTTTTCTATTGTAAAATTGTGAGAAATTTATGTGAAAATAACATTATTTATAGAGTTTATACTGTTTATGTTTGTTACAACATCACAAATAATTATTAGGATGTTATACGAAGAATGTAAAAACGCTGCTAAAAAAAAAACTCGTGCACATTTCTATAGCCCTTGTTGCAAGCTTCTTATCAATGGCAAATTGGGTTTGGGTTTGGGTTTAGATTCCCCAGTCTGTAGTAAATGCATGACAACTGAAAGAAGAGAAGAGAAGAATAATACAAAGATATGCAGCAAATAGACTACTTTTTATTTAAAATTAAAATGTTTCCCTTGGAAATTAACATGAGATGGACTATCAACGTAACTATAATTCATAACAATCTCGAAATTCTTGTCAACCAAATAAGTGAGAACTGAGAAGGACGTTTTATCCCATCAAAGCTCGTCCTGCAGATCAAAGAAAGTCATTTTGTGAGTACGACAACATCCATAAAGATGTCTTAGATTGCAAATCAATCACACTCATTCCTCAACCACGTGCTGAGACCACAAGACAAGTTTTTTTCTCAACTTTAATTTTTTTTAATTAATGTTATGACATGCAAAGTTACGATTCTTTTATGGTAGTGAAGGTTATGATTCAAAAATAAAGGTGAACAAATTTGGAGATTGATCATCAAAATGTCACCTCTATTTCAATGAATTTAATTAGCATTGGAGAGAATAACTAATAATAAAAAGGCGACTTACATGATCATCGTAATCATGGTGGCGATGCTGCACATAGGAAAATAACCAAGTGTAAGAAAAGCTAATCATTGTTGCAAAACACGGCAATAGAAAAAGTATTGGGAAATCAGCATCTAAATCCAAAACATAGATAACCATAACAGCAATCGGTACCTTTTTTTCTTTCCAAAAAAGAACATCATGGAGAATGTTATTTACCACCCCATCACAATTCCTTAAAACATTTTTTTTATGAGGATTAAGTCTCAAAACAGTTTGCCAAAGTCATCAAGATTCACGAGTAACAAATAAACCAATTCAATCCCTTTTTATTCTCTTTCAAATACATTTATTGAGATCTAACTGAAGTACTGTAGCTAATGTTTCAAAACAAAGCTCATCCTTCCCTAGATAATTCATTGGCTAAACTTTAGTTTCAACTTTCAAGGGCATCACATAGTATTCTGCTCTAAAAATGACCAGTTACAAGTATATATAATTATTAAGAGAACTTAATGACAAATTCATAGAAGGTAAGGCTTAACTCAAAGTAAAATACTCCCCATAACATTATTAGGAAAATTGGTTTACCTTCCACACACATTTTAAAAGAGAGATTAGATCAAAGACACATTTATAAATACTAGAACATTGCTCTAGAACTGTAGTCTTATTCCAATCTAGTACCTATGCCATTTGTCTTATCCTCAAAAAGGAGTGAAGATTCATGAAACAGGAAAAGAATAAACATTGAATGTATTCATGTATGATACATACCCTTCTATATTTGTCTCTATATTTGTCCCGGTATCGTCGATCATGACCTCTCTCTCGTCTACGCTTTTCACCTTCTTCTCTTGCTCTTTGAGCCTCCTGCACAAATAAGAGTTAGAACCCTGGGAAGAAAAACCTGGTTGACTCAATACAGATGATGGAACTCAAAAGTGTATGTCGATGTACCTCCTCCTCTTTGGCTTTCCTTACTTTCTCTGCTTCTTCAAAACCTTCCTTTTCAATCTGAGACACCAAAAAATAAGGGTCATCTTAACATGTACCCTAAGAGAAGACACGTATTAAGAAGAATTGAATACGTTTGTTCTTTTTACTAAATGGACAATTTTTTAGGCAAATCAAATATAACTTCAAAAAGACTTAATTAAGTTTCTAGACCATACATTTTATAGTTGCGCTCATATCCGTCCATGATGTTTAAAATTTTCAATCCAGTCACTGAATTTACCATTTGTTTTCAAGGTATCCCCTATTGTTGATTGCCATCCAAATAAGTCTTGATAGTTGCTTGTTTGGTTAATGTGCAAGTGACTTAATTTGCAGCCTAATTTGGATGACAGTTGATTATAGGACTACATTGAAGTTTGAACACATTTCATCATACATGTTATACAATGCTAGTATAAATAATTATATTTAAATATTTTAAAAAATCAACAATGCTATACAATGTTAAAATAAATAATACATTTTAAATATTTATAAACACTTATATATGAAAAAATATTAGTTGTTGTTTAATATGTAACCCATGTGCCACCTATAGGTCAGATGTGGAGCTAAATCAAATGCAAGAGAAAATCTCACCTCCCTGTTGGCAAACACTTCCTCAACAACTTGTTTTGCATAATCAGGGTCATCACAAATCAAAACATTGTCAAAAACTGAACCGCCTTTAACCTGAAACACAATATTTGGCTTATATTAACTGCATCCATCCATTTTAGCCTAACAGCTTTGCACTTCATGGAGAGGGAGATAGAGAAGTCTACAGTATGATATAACATGCCAACACCAAATTTGGAAGTTTACATTCATCATACCTGCCAAACTTCAATGCCCACATACTTGATAGGCTTAAGCACATAAAGATCAGGGTCGTCTTCAAATTCTGATAAAGGAAAAAAAATGAAATTTAAGCATTCCTTAGTATGTAGGAAAATCTGTAACATATATTAAATTATACAAAGAACCTAGATATACCTGGATTATCTATCCATGGAGTTTTCCATTTCCCTTTGTAGTTAGGGTTCTTGATTTTCTGTCAACATAGAGGTTACAAGTAAGAGAGAATGGATAATGAAAGAAAATTGAAAAAGAATAAGGAAAAATTAATGTTTGTGCCATAGTGGTTAGCTCCTCAAACTTGATAAACAAACCTTTCTTTTCCATGGTCCTTTGTATGCTGGATTTGGTATCTTTGGTGGTTTCCATTTCCCATCTTCCTCTTCATCCCAGTTTTCAGGCTAATAAAAAGGAAAAAAAAATCGTATAATTTTTTTTTAAAAAAACCCTTCATTTATCTCTCTGTTGAGAAGTAATCACATTAGAAAACCAAATAATGCATCAAACTAGATAAGCATGGAACTAACACTAACCTCTTTAGCATTTGGGTCAGGAATTTCTCTTGGGATCGAATCATATCCCTGCAATAGCAATAAACAAATAAATGAGCTTGCCATCTCATGGACTAAAGCTACCATCCCCTTGTTTCGTTATCATTAGGGGAAGTTAGAAATTTTGGATACCTCAGGTTTGACATCATTAGGGTCTTCAATGTATTCTCTTTCTTCCCAGTCTTTAGGCTGCAATTTGGAAGATGTTTTAATTTCAAAATACAAGTTATTGTCAGAAACAAAAAAGATATCTCAACAATAGGATCTGATTAGGATAAGTTAATTCTCTTCATGGTAAAACAGGAAATCCAAACTGAGTTATAATATTGTTATAAGATATGTAGAAGACCAAAAGCATCATAACATGCTAAAGCACAATATCAGAAGTTAACTAGTGAGTAAAACAGCTCAAAATGAAACCTTTTTGGCCTTGACATCTTTGATTTTTCGTGGAGGAAGAATATCCCAATCTGTATACATGCTTCCGGAATCTCTCTCTCTATTGTCAACCAGGACACTGTATGTGGCATCTGGCCTGAGAATGAATGTGTAGAAGTGAGTTAACCTGTCAGTTTCACATTGCAGGTCCTTCTTTATGGGGTAATTTTGACCGTGGTAGGAGAGTATCACATGGAGCTTCTTTGTATCCGTGCCACATAAATCTGGTCCAAACATTAAACTATAGAGAATGTGTCAACAGGACATTCTTTCTTTCTGTTTTTTAAGGTAAAAATAGAAAGCATGGATAAAGAAAAAAAAAATGAAGTTAGACCAGATGTGGTACATAAAGTTTCCTAAAAATAATGCAAGTGAAGCAAAATGAGATTTCCTGTAATAAAAAGATAAAAATAACATGCATATAAAATAACTGCATAAGCTTTCTTTTTTATGTTACTTCTGGACATAGTTTTATACACTATAATGAAGTCTCTATAATAGTATATTACACCCCTGATTACTTGTCTGGCAAGAACCAAAATTTCAGCATTGATATATTATTTTTCATTTCATGTTATAATTCAATTTTTCATTACTTTACTTAAGCTTCTAAAAATCAATAATACAAAAGAGGAGATAATCAAAATTGATTAATATTTTTCGAAGAAGTTAGCTCAGTTCGGTTGCAGGTTTACTATTTGTTCACTTGATATAAATCAAGAAGCAAAAACAAAGTGAAGAAAATGGAATAAGCAACATACATATATGGTGTATCCCCACCAAACTTCTTTTGATTAACAAATCCAGAGAGAAGCTTGATGTAACCTCCACCACATTCAATCTCTTGCTCAAATTTTACAGAATACTGAAGGACCAATGTTCTGTTCTTGTTTGTGAATTCTGGTATTTTTGCAGAGATGGCAAAGTGTTTGGCATCACTGGATGTTTGAATACCTACAATATCCCACAAAATAGCAACATGTTACAAAACCAACCAAATTCCTGTCACTACCATTTTGTACATATTAAGAAAGGAAACAAATACAAGTTCCTCAGAATGCAAAGTGTATTCACTAATTGAATTTTTGTGGGAGTAAATTACTCTCCTCTGATCTGTATTCTGCATTTACCACATATGCTAACAGATCTGTATTCTGCATTTAAAAAAATACAAACTAACTCCAAAATGTTATCATACCTAACAGATATGCTAACAGAATCATTGGCTCATGGATGTTTTGTAGTCAGATGTCTTTCTTTCCTACCCTAGTTCAGCCTTAAATGTTGAGAATCCATTTATTTAAACATAGAAATCATTAATCTAATGTCCCCATCCTAAATTTTTTTGTTAAAATACTAATAATAACTTATAATAATCCATTTCACATTTTATGTGTAGCAAGAGCATATTGAAGCTATACTAAACAACAACTACCTTTATCATCTGGATCACTGGCCCATTTTCCAGCTGTGTGCTTGAATGAACCTGCTTTGCCTTCACTGCTTTTCCAGTCTGACTTCACCCACCTACCTCGCCATCCATCTATACAAAAACCAACACATTATCATAATCACATTATATATTCATATCATCAGTGAAAAACCAAACCACCCTATAAACTACAAGTTGAATTCCTTTGAGATGGTAGAAGCTATTTGGTTTGTTTTTTCATTTTCAATTGATATTTTTAGTAATGACGCCATGAAAGTTTTGTTTCACTTTGCTTTTGTGCATAAAGTAGTGATGCAAAGTTGTGAAAGCAGAAGACAAAAGGGGAAAAAAGTGTATTTGGTGCTTTCTCCATATCCAACCAAACAAGGAATAATTGTTAAGGAAGTTGGTGTTAGAAATCATTGGTGGAGAAGGGTGATCTAAGAAATTGAAATTCACTAAATAAGAAAAAAAAACAACACACTGGCCATACATACATACGTGGCTCATACACTTACTAGAGTAAATATAAATATACAATGAATCATCTATTTAATTACCAATAAACTAACTATTCAGTTTTCACCAACTCAAACTAACTAACTACACGCATGTGATAACAGTTGAAACATATGAATATGATATAACTAAAAAGTAAGCATAAAAAAAAAAAAAAACAGGGAAGAAAATAGCAAATACCATCAAAACGCTCTTCAAAAATGATTTCAGAAACTGCCACTTGTATTAGCACCAACAAACAAAAGAACACAAACTTGTTCAGCTCAATCGAAGCATTTTCCGCCATATTGCGGAATAGGCAATATTTGCTTTCTGACACTGCTTACTTCCAATTGCAAGAGTTGAGCTTACTTTATAAAGAACCTATCTACTTCTTTGCCCTCCTCATGACATCATAATTACTTATATGCCACACACACTAAAGTATCACATCACTATAGTACAATATTTAATTAATTAAATTTCATTCTGAGATAAGTTTGATTATTTATTATTTATTTGTCTTGCCGATTGGACGTGGTCTTTACTTGGAAATAAAATGATGTTGATGGTTGAAGTGTTGCAATTTTGGAGTGAAGGACACTTAGGCGTAGCAATAGCCAATGGTACCGTTTCTTTATTGCATTTCTGTGTCATTTTTTTTTTATATAGATTTTGTTTATTAAATAAGATGAGAGAAAGAGGAAGTCAAAGTCTACGAGACCTTACAAAAGTCGTGAAACCACACAAGAAGGCAAAGTGAGAAAGACATTTTGTGTTCAATTGAATCTCCTTCCACGTTATTTCAGGGATGACTTCAGGAACGCGTATGAATAGTCAATGATGAATTAGATGTAGACTCAAAGTCCTCTAAAGTTTTAGTGCCTTCATTTCTCCATTTAATAATTTACCCCACCACCAATTATTTTCCAAAATTTACTACTTACTACCTCCGCTTCTGGTTATACCGTTTTTTAGACAAAATAAATTATTTCAAAATAAATATCATTTTATAAAATTAATGCTGTATTAAATACTTTTCTTAAGAATATCTTTAATGAATAATTAGTGAGAGTAATTTATAGGAGGACTAAATAAGTCATCAATTAGAAAGATAAATGATATATTAAAAATTTATTTAATGTTTTTTTAAAATTTAATAACTTAATTGGATTTCTAAGTATCACTCAATTGTGTTCAAGTAATGCTCGTTACATGATATGGTAACTCAAACATAAGGTTATTTTTTAAAAGATTAAATTATTTTTTAGTCCTCCAATTTATTTTTTTAGACAATTTTGTCATCTAATTCTTTAAATCGATTTAATTTGGTCCTTTGATTTAAATTATAAAAAATTATATTTTATGGTGGTTCAAAACCACCATAAAATATACATTTTCCAAAGAAAATAAAATGATTTTAAAAATTAGAGGACTAAATTAAAAAAAAATAGAGAACCAAATTGAATTGATTTTAAAAATTAGAGGATCAAATCAAATCTAAAATCAATTAGATGACCAAATTCAACCTAAATAATAAATTAGAGAAAAAAAACTAATTTAACCTTTTTTTAAATGCTAATTAGTATTTGATATGAATAATTTAAAAAAACATTTTTGAAAAACAAGTATAGTATTTAATTTTATATTTTATTTGTTAGTTTTTTAACTAGTACTTCGTTATAAAGATTGTTGTTGATATAAATCTTTAGGTTTAGAAGAATTCATTGTATTTTTTTTAATATAATATTATAACGAAAAAATGGTTTGTGTTGCAATTGCATTGTACCAGAAGCTAATTGAAGATTGAGTCTAATAAAAGATATTAGTTCTTAAAACCAGAGTTCAAATTTCACAACAAAATATAGTGCTTGTCCAAAGGAGGAAACATGTGAAAGAAAAAAAAGGTACTAGAAGCCAGTGGGAAAATAAACGTTGCACACAATTCACAACATAACAGGACAAAAACTACAGAGATCAACCCTCCGACCATTGTTTCTGAAATCATCAGCATCACGTATGTAACATGATTTAATCAACTACAAGATTGATTGCTCTAGAGATGAAGAGATTATAAGACAAAATTCAAAACTTGAAATAGAAAACATTGAATGACCCGAATTGTAGGCTTGATTGTATGATGGGCCAAATTGTAGTTTAATTGTTTGTTGGGCTGAAATGAAATCCTTTTTTTTTTGTTGGGGGCGGGGAAGGGAAGGGGGGTGCTAAACAAAATTTTAGTTGATATATAGGTTAGTCGAAATGATAAACTAAACTTCAGAATAATTGTAACTAAGTATATGTCAAAATATACAAAAGTTAACTAACAAATCTAAAATCTTAGCTAAGAGCCTAAGAACATAGTTTCTCCAAAGCCTCATTAGAGCAGGAACATCTCCAGATAACTAAGTTCATGATGAAACTTGATCAAAATTCAACAGCAATAGAATATGACAGCAAGAATAGCAGAGCAAAACATGTAGAGTATATCTAATTCAAATTCCCAAATCATCTTCATGATACTTGCATGATGATTTGTATCTGGAACCTCATATGACAAGACAAATTAAAGCATAAGGAACAAAAATCAACAAGAAATTTGTTTCCACGTTCATTTTTTTAAAGAACTAAATTGATTCAATTCCAAATCTAAAGTGTGAAAACCTCTCACCTTCAAGCTACGACTCAGACTCTTGCTGACTATTTCATAATTAATTCTTATCACTAAAATTCGAAAGGCAACAGAAATATTGATTCCATGCTCGTTTTATAAAGAAAAAAAAACTAATTCCAAAACTTTATCAATATAATTCACCTCTATATAGCAACAAACAAAAGTAACATCTAACAGGGAAAAAAATTAATCTATATATATCAGCAAACAAACAAAATTAACATCTATAGACATCACCACCTGCAACATAGACTATAGAATCCAAGGCCCACGGGATTATTAACCGAAGTACCTCTGATCTCTATGGAGAGTGGAATACAAAAAACTAAAGTGGGCAACTGCCTATCAGAATTACTGTATAAGAAAATGGAGAAACTTTTGGGTACACACAAACTCAACAAATCATTCTTAGACACAATCAATAAGAATTTCATAACTAACAAAATAAAATAAATAAAAAATCAGTTAAGTAAAAATCAGACCGAAATATATACAAGATTGTAATTCGAACTTGGAAATGTAATTCTAATTTCAAAATAATATATTTTGGTGGCATTTTATATTTAAAAAAATAAATTTATTAATGCAAGTAAAACACGTTGGTTTTAAGTAATCTAAGACTTAGTTGGGTTATGATTTTAAATTTTAAAATTCAATTTTAATTAGGATTGATGAATATTACTTTGATATTAAAATTCTGTAAATTAAAAAAAATATCTTGAGTTTGATACAGTGTATCAATAATTTAAAAATAAAATGAAATTAAAATTAATTAATAATTTTAAAAAAGAAAATTATAAAAAAATGTTAAAACTAAAAAGTTACATGATTAATAAGTAATGTATCGTGTCCAAAATAAAAGGTTAAAACTAACAGGTTACATGCAGGACTAAAACCATGATCATGCATGATACATTGATAGAAGAACATGCATCGTGTCCAAAATAATTGCAAAAAAAGAAGAATTGAAGACTGAATATAATGATATATAGAAAAATATATGATTTTTCTGATTGATTGACTTTCATATGCATGCTATTGATGTACACATGGGAATAAATCAGATAACCAATCTGAATATACACCCATTAAACTTATCTAATTGGCATTAGCTACCTGTAAACGATATATGGTACTAACTGAATGATCACTATGGGATAACGTCCTTATTGGCGGCTAACAATAATTAGTAATTTTTTGAAGCAAATGGCTATTTCTCTTTGCTTTATGCAAGAAACATCCTCTCTAACCCTTGTCAATCTTTTCTTTTGTTATTTATTCATTGTCTTCGTTTCTTGGTTCACCATTGCACTCATGAGCGTGCTGCTCTAAGGCACATATGTTTGTTATTTTTTGTTGGAGAGACAAGCTATTTTGAGAAATCATGGCTGATTGAGATGATCACCGGCTTGCCGGCATGGAACCACATTCCTACCTCAAAGGACTTGATGTTCAAATTTGCATTCCTCAAAGAAGCACCTCCTTTACCTTCTGGGCTGAGTCCTCTTTGTGAAGATTTCTTGAACAAGTGTTTCTTGAAGGATCCTCATCCTTTTCTCTCTTCTGCAAAATCATACATATGAGAATCAATCATTTCTCTTCGATCTATATCTATCTATCATTTTAGGTATAACATTCCTTTTTAGAATAACGTGATATATATAAACCATATGTTAACTTTTATATATTCATATGTTTAGTGCACAAGTATCCAAATAATGTTCTTCTAAATATCTATATCTATATCTATATCTATATATATATATAAATAAAAGCTTTGTAATTTGGTGCGCGCAGTAAAGATCCACATATAATAGGGTGCAGGCTGGGGAGTGTTGATGACTAACAGTAAAATTCATATGATTCATATAATTATTTGTAGTCTTTAAATGAGTGATAAAATGAAAATACTATTAAAAAATAAATAATATTCCAATATTTTGTCTAAAAAGATAAAAGAATATAATTATCTCTATAGTATAACTATAAAAGAAAAATAGAATATTTATCTAAAAAGGTGAAAGAATGTCATGATCTTCACAATAATAACTATAAAAGGAGAATAAAATAATTTACAAAAAATAAAAAAATACGTAGCAGTTATATATCATTATCTAATTCCAAAATACAAATAACTATTCTAATATTAATATTATATATATATATATATAATTAAAATTATTTAAAGTTAGGGGAACCATGGCCGCACCCAAACTACCACCTACGTCCGTCCCTGGACATCACCACCACCTACAACAACATACACTAACATTATATAATGTTAACTATTGTATTTAATGTTCAAACTTGCATTTCTTAAAGAAGCACCGCTAGTACCTTCTGGAACCGAGTTTGCTTTGTAAAGATTTTTTGAACAAGTGTTTAATAAAGGGTCCTAATAAGAGATGTACAACCAGCGTGCTTCTGCAAATTGAGATTCTCATTAAAAGTAATTCAATGACAAATTAGTGAGCTTCCCATTGTGTATGCAAAAGATAGTGCAAGTTTTTCTATAACATAAAAAAGTATCGACATTTAAAGCAAGAATTGATTCAAGAGAATTTTTTATCAAAAGGAAATTAAAAATGTAACATACAAAGAAGGCAAACGCTTTGACTAAAAGTCTGATTTCAAATAATTATCAAGCAAAGACAATCAAATAAAGACAAAATCAAGAATAAAATATATACAATTATTATATCATTATGTTTTAAGGTGAACATGATACGTTGGTCTAATGCAGTAAATGATTTACAAGTATAATGCAGTAAATATAAGAATGCATTTGGAGTCTAATCACCACGATGGATGGTTGTTTTGTCTACAATCTCCTTTTGGAGTTTGCCCCTTGTGGTTTTTGGAGACTTAATAAAACGGGATCCATTCATGGGGAGCAAGTCAGAGTCTACACATGCATGCTTTTCAAAGGGCTTAATTTCTGTCAATTATCAATATAGTGTTGTTCATTGTGATCTAAAGCACGCAACATCTTCTCTTTTCCTCATGTGAGGATGGTGTTGAGTACCAACTCAAGATTATAGATTTTGGATTATCTAAGAAGACGAGGAATTTGATGTTAACTTTTGGAAGATCAAATTTAGAGATTCACCATTTTCGTATCACCAAAATCAGTCATGTAGTAAATTGAAACACCATTGAATACATGGTCTCTTGGGTGTGTGGTAATCGAGATGATGATTATTGGATTGATGGCAATGTTTCTATTTGCCATGCATATATATTGATTACAATGTACCTAAGAGATCATATATCTAATGAAGTTTCAATTTGTCCCATGGTTGATTCTAGTGACATGTAGGTGATGAACCTCTTAAGCCTTAACTTGATCCTTCCAAAAGTTTGCATCAAACTCCTCGGTTTTGGTCTTGGACAATCCAAAATCTGCAATCTTGAGTTGATAATCTACATCATCATCACGTAAAGAGAAGAGACTGATGTCTGATTTTAGATCACAATGAACAACCCTAAATCGATGAATGAGAGAAACTAGAATGATTTCCTTTTACATAGTCTTCATTTCTGTAAAATGTGAAATAGTTTGAACAAGAAACTTTTTGTCCAAAGGAATGGTACATGTCTAAATATGTATTTTACATAGTGTTGTTATTTGTTTCACTCAGTTACAATTTATCAAAACATATATTTTTCTTTTATAATATCTATAGTTGTATCGTGTATACCATTTTCTTATTCACAAAAGAAAATTGTAAAATACAACTACAAAAATCAATATTACTTTTATTCACTCAATATAAATGTCCAATGCATGCAATGACTAGTATCACTTGACAAACCAGAGATTATAGCGCATCCTGACATATACCCTTTGCCACAATTTTTTTTAAAATTCCCAAGACCAATTGTCAAGAATGAATCACGCACTCAGAGACTCAATTTTGGACAAGATTAAAAGTTCCACCCGAGCCTATGAAGAAATGAGTTTTTGGCAATTCAACTCAATTTCTCTGCCTAAAATTGTAAACTTATACCACTGTATTTGAGCTAACTGGCAAGTTTGACAAGCATCATTGAGACTCTTGGGTGTAAGATACATGAAAATTCAAATTGTAACTCAAACAAACTCATGGCATGCAACAATAAATCACCTGAAGCTAGATTGGAACTCTAAAAGAGCAGTTCTTTCTTAACACGGAAACAACTCATTGCATAAGGACCATTCAGTAAACTATAAATGTATAACTTCAATTATGATGCATGGAGATTAAACATGAGTAAAACTATTACAGATGATATAATAACAGAAAACAGAGCAAAAGAGAATAGCATATTGCATCCGTTGCTGAGGACAACTCAAGACCTCACAATTTCATAATTGGAAATTTAACACACAATTCTTATTGACACGAATATTGGAGGAACACAAAATGTGAAGTTCTGGATGCCAATACCGCCAAATGAAGCTGGCACATCCCCAGCTAACACTCTTCTGAGGGATGAGAAAACAAAGTTCCACTTTGGAAGCAAAAATGTCGATGCGTCATCTAAACTAGATGTTGAGAAACAAAAGAAAAATTATACACGAATTCCACTACTTTGCCTGAGGATGAGATGCAATGAAGTCCACTGCAAGTTTAATGGAGTTGATCTTGTCTGCCTCATTATCAGGAATCTCGAACCCAAACTCTTCCTCAAGAGCCATCACGATCTCTACTGAATCTAAACTATCCAATCCAAGGTCATTCTGGAAGTGAGCATTAGGGTTAACCTGTCAAATACAAACACTCAGAATCACGTCAATAAACATTAGAAATATAAAACTTCAAAACCAATGAAACCAAAAAATTAAGTTAGCCCAATAAAGTAGTCAAAACTTTAATACATTGGAAAACAGTCCATGGGTTAAACAGTGAAAATATAAACCTAACATCATAGAATAAACCATCAATTTTATCTTGAAGTATTACTCTGTCCCCTATATAGTCCCGAAAGTGAAAAAACTATGTAAGTAATCTCCTAACTCCTAAGCATTAAAAATCATGCTAAGTAGTCCCCAAATATTAAAAAAAAAAATCATTCAAACTGGTCCCTAAACTGTACTAAAATACATCAACTTAAGGCCAACAGTGTGTTTGGATTGCTATTTCAGAGGCAACAAACGTTTATTTTTTCAAATGCCCAAAACGGATATACAACAACAATGAAGGGTTGGAAAAAAATGTGAATTACTTTCGTACTTGGGGTATTATTTATGTTGTTTTACTACTCTAGAGACTATTTAAAAGTGAAGGTAATACTTCATACTCGAGGGACGAAATTAGTAGTTTATTCTAATACTTCAACTAAGGTTTTAAAATGCAGCAGCGGTTCGTTGATATTGCGAGAAGTTGCATACAAATGAGACCGATTACGGTTTGAAAACACTCCAGCATCATCAATGTTGCAGCCGAAATCACGACGAAATTAGTGGTTTACTCAAACTAAGATTCTAAACTAGGGTTTCTTGAAATTGCGAGAAATTGCATACAGATGCGACTGTGGTCACGGTCACAATTACGGTCGTGAAACACTCCAACATCATTGACGTTGCAGCTAAAATCGAGATTGCAAACCTTTTTTAAAACCTTTATTCTAATCTAACATCATCAATAAGTGACTGTGAGAGAAAACAGCTTTTCTAGGGTTCGTAACAATTGAAAATATAACACGATCGAGAAACAAATTAGGCCTAAGCGCAATCCTAAAAGATGAAAATGAAAAATGAGACTGTGTTCACCTTAGAAGGATCGACTTTCTGGAAGTTTTTGACGCAGGAAATGACGCGATCTGTGACCTCGGACTTGTCGAGAAAACAACCCCTAACCTCTTCGGAGAAGCGGCGAATCAACAAGTTGGAAGCGAGGGTCAAGGGAGTGTTGCGGGGAAGAGCGTCCACGCGCACTCTCAAGTACTTCATCAGAGGTAAAGTGCTTCTACTCGCCGCCATTTTGACACTAAACCACACCACCAAACCTCACTCTCTTCTCTATTCTTTTCTTTTTGATTCTGTTAGATGGATGATAATGCGCCACCCAAACACAACCCTCTTCTCCTCCAATTTCTGGGCTTCACACGTTAGGCCCAACTCTGTTCTTCTCTCTGCCTCGGGCCTCCTTCATTATCTAATCCACCCTCCAGTTACAAAATAAATTATTAGCAATAACAATAAGTAATAGCTAAATTCATGATTTAAAATTTTCAATATATATATAACAATGAAAGATATAATTTTCTCGACTTAACTAGTAATCTTGAGTTCAAATGTTAAATATTTAGAGAGATAATTTTGTCATTCACAGTACTGTTGTTATTGATGTGAAACAAAAAAAATTCCTCTCTTATATTTTCTACCACATTAATGCAAAGATTTCGTTTTGTTCCATTTTTTGTTTTTACTTTTTGATTATAAATTTTTCAATTTTTTAATTTATTTTCTATTTTCAAATATTTGTAGGAAAAACACTAAATTGTATAAAAGAAAATGAAAGCGAGATATTTTTGTAATTAAAAAAATAAAAACCATAAATAATAATTAAAAAATACAAGTAAGCACCTCCTAAAAGTATAAGACTATAAGGACATTGAAATTGATGCTAAAGCTATGGTGGACAGAATAAACCATTTCTCAAATGGTTGCTCTCATTTTTAGATTCTCATTGATAAACGTAAACATCTTTTTTCTAGTTTTTCAAATTCTATGATAAATTTTGTTCGACTACAAACAAATCATGTCACTCACAAATTAACTAGGGTGTCAAAATTGTATACTACCTCATTTTTCTATCAAATTTCTCGTTGTATTACTCCTATGACTACGAATGAAATGTCCTAGACGTGTTTCTTTTAAAAAAAAGAAGTATAAGTACATTGAAAATGAAAATAAGAAATGAAGTGATGGAGAAATAAAAAAGAACAATAAATTTTTTTAAAAAAACTTAAAATATTTAAAGAAAAAAAATCATATATAATAATTTTATTTAAATTGGATAAAATTTATATACATTAAAGACATTTATAATAAATAAAAACATATATTTTTAGTAAAAAAAATAGTTATTATAGAATGTTAGTAATTCCAATGTAATCATAACATTTTGTTTCCTGAGATGCAATTATAGCATTTTTTAAACTCTCCTAATTTGAGGATACACGTAGTATCTTTTAAAAAAAAAGTTTGCATTGTCAAACGAAAAAAGTTTACTAATCTACTTTGAAATAATCGCCTTAGTGAATAATAGCCTTTCCGTTTCGGTTCAAAAAATGGCGAAGGCATTTCACGCCCCAGCAACGAACGAAAACCAGAAAATAACTGCACAGCTTAAGCTTGTATTGTACTGCATCGCAAAGCCCCATGTTGGTGGTCTTCATTTTCGTCTTCCTTTTCTTCATTTTTCTATACAAGTTCCTCACCGCTTATGGTATTTTCACTATCATTCCACTACTTTCTCTCTTCATTTACCCTTTTTTTTCCGATTCTAATTCTCGTTTTGATTTATCATCAGCCGATTTTACTTTGATGTCTAAGAAGCAGCCTAAACGCCAAGAGATTGAAGATATGGCTAAAAGAATGAATGAGACACACACATTCGAGTGCTTCATTCCACGTGTCTTAAATAAGTGACTTTGTCTTTTTTCATGTTTCATTTCCTCCCAGGTTGTTTGGATTACCGGTGCTAGCCGTGGAATTGGTATAACAATAAATCTACCTTTTTTAAAATAAAATAAAAAAATTAATATCACTCTTCTATTTCTATTGGGTCGGTTCATTCATTCATGTCGACATTGGACTTACATCAAATTCAATCTCGAATTCTAGTTCACCCGGAAATCACGTTGATCAGTGAAGGAACAAAATTAATTAACCTCTGATTAATTTAATAAGGACAGTTTTATGCACTCAATTCTCCATTGAGCAGGTGTATTGATTTAATTAATCTGCCAGAGAATGCTAGCAAGACACTCTCAAACTCACTCTTTTAAATTTAAACACACCCTCTGTTACTAGTTTAAATTTATTGCAAATCACAAATTCTAGTAGTATCATTTTTCATTTAATGAGTCTTTCTCTTAGTTTTGTTGTTTTCAATAATTTTTAACCGATAGTAGAAAGTCTTTTAGAAAGTGTATTACCAGCACTCCTCTAATCTTCAATGCCTTACAATACCTGTTTTAAAGTATTTTAGTATTTTATTATTTCAGGGTTAAATTCTTCTCTACAATATAGAAGTATTCCTTTAAACAGCCAGAATCTTTTACTTTTTGTAACTAATTTTGCTTGCATAACTGATTCCTTCTTCTTCTTTTATGTTTCTTCAATGATGTATATGAAGGGGAGATTTTGGCTAAACAGCTTGCAAGTTTAGGGGCCAAGCTTATAATCTCTGCAAGGAATGAAGTTGAGCTAAACCGAGTAAGGACACAGCTGAAAGGTATGTTAAATTACTGGCAGCTACATGTGAGGTCTAAATTACTTATTATATTCTATACAAATAATGAAAATAGACACATGCCATGCTCTATTAATATGCGGTTTGCACACCACCAGGTAAACATGCACCTGATGAAGTCAAGATTTTACCATTGGATTTATCGTCTGGAGAGGATTCTCTTTGGATAGCTGTTGAGAAAGCAGAATCCTTTTTTCCAGATTCTGGGGTTGATTACATGATGCATAATGCAGCTTTTGAGCGTCCTGTAAGTGACTGATTGCTTTATCTAATGGTTTGATTGATTTCATTAATCAGAAATTGCACCAGGAAAACAATCATTCTATATGGTTATGTTAAAAGCTACACCTATTAGTGTAAAACAAGAGGAAATAGAGGTTGACTTCCCTCCTTTAATTTGGAAATAGAATTTATGAACAACATTATTAGTCACTAATTCATTGTACAGGGCATGTGTGTGTGTCTGTTTCGGTGGTTTTATGAGTTTAGAAACATTTCATCAGCAGAAATTCCTACTTCAAAGGTGATTACTTTCACTGGTGAGCATGCATGTCAGCGTACTTGTAGCAATTATCTATATTAACTGAACACCAGCACTGAGAAAATGCCATTGGATTGATGCTTGCTTATCATTTCATGCCGGTATAATATAGTGATGATGCTTTGATGAGAGTTGATGAAATTTCTATTCACCTATCTGTTTTAATGATTATTTATTTTCATATATTTATTAGATTAATGGTATCATGAACTGATTGTTTTGTTTTGTTTTGTTTTGCAGAAAACATCAATTTTAGATGTAACCGAGGAAGGTCTTAAGGTATCTCACAAAGGAGGCTCTTACTCCTGCTACATATTTACCAAGGCTTTACTTTAAAATTTGTTTTTAACCCCTTTTTAGTCATCTTTCAAAACTGTAAAGTAGTCATCTGAAGTTTTATATTACACTTTTCTGCTGATGATTAGGCTACATTTGATGTCAATGTTCTGGGAACAATAACTCTTACAAAGCTCTTGGCACCTTTCATGTTGAAGAGGGGGCATGGTCATTTTGTGGTGGTATGCAGGAATTCTTTGATAATATCTTATTCTGGTTATGGAATCTGGATGGCAATAGTATATTAAGTGTGTTTTTGTTTTCACTATTATTTTCATGTTGAACGGAAATCCATGGATTTCTTCCTTTCATGTTTGGGTGCTTTGGAAAGTGCACCAACTACAAACCAAACACACGCTAAGTGGTTAGAAACTACAGCAGGTGGAGCTTGCAGGCAGATGTTTATGACTGCATTGGTTTATTTAATCAAAACAAATGCAACAAAAAAGAAAAGTAGTCACTAATCTGCTTTTCAGTTACATATTATCCTTAAATGGACCATCATAATTTTAACTGTTTGGTAAAATTATATTGACGTGTTTAATGTTTTTGCATTAATGGCTATGCTAATAACTAATGCACGTAATTTTGGAGAACTTATTCAATATTGCTTGTAACCCCTTTCCCATTCATAAATTGATAATCTTTTGTATTTTCATTTACTATCAGATGAGTAGTGCAGCAGCAAAGGCACCTGCCCCAGGTCAGGCTGTATACTCTGCTTCTAAATATGCAGTCAATGGTTACTTCCATACCTTGCGCTCAGAGGTATGTAGACTGTGTATATTATCTTCTGCAGAAGGGCTGCTATTTACCATGATAAACCATATTGTAGTGCATAACTGGAAGATAAAATGCAGTAATTTTCGTCCAATGAGAAGAAAAAATGGGTACAAGGGATGCTATTTTGTTCTAATTATCATGCAGTAC
Source organism: Glycine max (assembly GCF_000004515.6). Classification (NCBI taxonomy): domain Eukaryota; kingdom Viridiplantae; phylum Streptophyta; class Magnoliopsida; order Fabales; family Fabaceae; genus Glycine; species Glycine max. The sequence continues at coordinate 47,357,055 of NC_038245.2, read as the reverse complement.
TAATCATTTAATGGTGACAGCTCTGTCAGAAAGGAATCCAGGTAACTGTGATCTGTCCTGGTCCAATAGCAACATCAAATAACGCTGGATCAAGGGTTCCATCTGAGGTTTGTGTATTTGCTAATTCGCCATCCATTACTACTGTAAAGAAAGACAAAACTTGAGTGTATTTTTTCTTTACTTTCTTCCCACCATAATACGTAGTACAGGTATCTTTAGAAACTTCTAATTCTCTGAGGGTGATAAATCAAGATACATTACCATTTTCTAAGTTTATAGATGCATGCTTTGCAAGAATGAAGAAAATTGTTTTAATTGTACTTTTTTTAGCCAAAGCTGATGAATGTAATTTCACGACTTATTTTTCTTTTGATATATAGTAGGCACATATTGAATTGTTATTTTAAAACTATGAATATGGCTTGCTGATGTCATGTTTGCTAAATGAAACCAGAACTACGAATATGCAAAATATGTAATGTTATTTTGAAAAGAAAATGAGATATATATTGAAAAGAAGCAGCGTAGAGCAAAACTTGGATTATACAGTATCCTCTTCCCTTCGTTTTGATTTGCTTGCTAGTTTTTACTATTTTCCACCTGAACTCGTGCCATGTGGTTTTGCACTGGATACATCGTTTGAATCATTGAAAGTTTGTTTCATCCATGTAAAATTCTGTCTCCACAGAAGCGTGTGCCATCTGAAAGGTGTGCAGAGCTGACTATTATTGCTGTAACGCATGGCTTAAAGGAAGCTTGGATATCATATCAGGTAAAAGCATTGATATTAGCAATTTACTTCTGTTTAAATACACTGCCATTTTCAATGTTTGTGCCTCCATAGATTCTCTGTATTTCATGCAGTGAATCTGCTTAATACTTGCTTTCAGTTACCTTTAAGGTTTACCTGATCCCTTTTTATGTTACCTGCTCATACACGTTACTTTCTTTTCCTATTAGACAAGTGCATGTTCAATGTTCGTTGAGATAAAACATTGTCCTTACAATATATCATTAAATGTGTTACTTTGATAGTGTGTTACTTTGTTCGTGCAATCCTCTGGATAACTGTGTAATTGGCAAGATAATGGTTTCTTATTAATTAGTAACATTGTGGAATTGAGTATGATGCTGGGAGTATTTGTTCCTGCTTTACTTTATGGGATCCCGAGAGTTTTTGTTCACTCGACCCAGAAGATTGAATGTTTTCATTAATTAGAAATTCTGTTGCATCTTTGGCTTCTAATGATAGATGGCTAATTTTCTTGCATGCGTATTGTGCAGTGTGCACTCTTTATGGTGAGGATATTGTTGTGAATTCTTTCAATTAGTATGAACTATAATTTCCAGATTGCAACTTTAATCCTTAAATCCTTTGAGTGCAGCCTGTGCTTACTGTCATGTATCTCGTTCAGTACATGCCAACTATTGGTTATTGGGTCATGGACAAGGTATTTTCCATCTCAATAATATGCATTTTGTCACTCTTTACGACTTTTTTGGTTTATTATACTACTGGACATCGATCAAACTACCTGTTTGTAACATACTGATACCTTGTACAAATGACTCTGTAGATTGGCAAAAGTCGAGTAGAAGCTGCTGAACAGAAGGGAAACACATATTCTTTGAGCTTAATGCTTGGAAAAAAGAAGGCCACTTGATGCCCATCTGTGCATGTTCTCCAAAGATTTGTATAAAATATTTTTAGTTGGAGGCTCTCTATGAAACTGAATAACACCCTTTCAGACAACTGACAGAAAACTTGAATGGATTTCCTCATTGAAAAATTAAGGTTTAGAAATGTCCAATGGGCACCGCTATGTGACAAAACTCCATATTACTTCTAAAATACAGAACAATTAATCTGTAAATAAACTAGTGGCTATTTAAGGAAAGAATGAAACCTACAGCATATTTCAGAGATTGAAAATGGAGCTGCGGGAAATTGGGATAATGTAAGGAGACTAGGTCAGTAAAAATGGCAGGTGGTGATACTCTCAGTTTCAAAATATGGCAGGAAGAAGCCATTGAAAAATGCATTTAACTTAATACTTCCAGTTGAGATAACATCAATAATTAATTAATGCAGCAAAAAAAAGCAACAATTATAATTATCAATGGAAAAGACTTGCAAAACAACAGATTGTCGACTTAATTTATATTAGTATAGGATACAAAGGCCAACTAATAGTATGTAGGAACGATTCGTGACTACAAAAGATATAATTAGTTAACCCCACTTGTAGACAGTGACATATTGTATTTGTGTTTGAGGTAAGATTTGATGAAGGGATCCAACTCGCCATCCATAACAGAGGTGATATCTGTCGTTTCATGCCCCGTTCTTACATCTTTTACTAGTTTGTACGGATGGAATACATAGTTCCGTATTTGTTGCCCCCATTCAGCCTTGACTGCGTCCCCCCGAATCTGCTTAATTTCTGATGCGCGTTGCTCTTCAGCTATAACCAACAACTTGGCTTTCAAACGGCTTAAAGCTCTGATCTTATTTGCCAGTTGGGATCTCTCCTCTGCATAATGGTTGTTTAAAGTTAAAACTTGCAATTAAAAACAGATGTTTGAATTGGATTCAGACTAGAAATAGCACAAGAGAAGTGGCTCTTAAATTTTGACAAAAGCAAGAGCAGTCCCAGATCCATATATTAATCTACCTAAAGATACACAGTGCAGGCCAAAGTAAAACCTGAAAACCATCTTTACCAAAAATCCAAATCACACTACCATTCACAGAATATTTAAATTAGCTAGATTTGTGCAAATGTGCAATGCACAAAATAAATGTCGTTGATAAACTGTTTTATCACAAATAAACCAAGTAAATCACAACTGAAAATGAAGTCACCTCAAACAGTTTCAAATTCAACTTTCAAATAGTATTACATGTTCGAATGTTCCAAACATAGAAGGCTGTAGAGAATAGCTTACTGGACATTGCAGAGATCTCTTTGTGCTTATAAATTAGTTTCCTAAATGAGTAATTCTAGATTTTAGTCACACTGAAAGGGTTAGAGTAGGGATAAATTCCCAAATAAGGAACACTTAGTGGCGTATGTTTGAAACTTTAATCTATTGAAGTAGATGTGACACTAAATTATTTTTTTAAGTAGTGTCTTCAAATATGAGTTATCATAGAGAGATTGTTCCCATGAATCAAGAAAATTATACTCTTGAGATTAAATAAGTGCCAAAGGAGGGAAAAGAACCTGTGCAGCGAACAGTGACACCAGTTGGAATGTGAGTGATCCGAACTGCAGTTTCAACCTTGTTCACATTCTGACCTCCCTTTCCACCTGCTCTTGAAAAACTAATTTCCAGGTCCTCCTCAGGAATTTCAACATTCATAGATTCATCTGGAAGAAGAGGCATGACCTCAACACCAGAAAAGCTTGTCTGTTTATAAATATTGAAACATTGGAATTTAAAAGAAAAAATTATACATTTGATAATTAAAGGGAAAAATAATATTAACAATTCATTAAATACCCAATGGCAAATCTGTACAAAATGACTAAGCACGTTTTTATTTTATTTTATTTTATTTTTGTTCTGTGGGGGAAGAAGGGGAGGAGTAGGCATGGGCATCATTGTTATTCACAAACACTATATTTCAGTTTAGTGTTTGGGGCCTGATCTTGCAATCTGACATTCAACTACCAAAAAAAGTTGGTTATTACCTGACGAAGGCCTTTGGCATTAAAAGGTGATTGACGAACAATGCGATGCGTTCCTTTCTCCCCAGACAAATATCCATATGCATAACGACCTTCAACTTCAATGGTAGCAGATTTAATTCCAGCTTCTTCTCCGGGGGATTTCTCAACCACTCTGGTCTTGTATTTCTGTTTCTCACCCCATCTCATGTACATCCTAAGAAGCATGTCGGCCCAATCCTGCACTGGAGATGATAATTTTCATATAGAAGTTAAAGCTGAATACTCAGAATCACCATCAAGTACTCAAATCTCAAAATATAACACAAATTGAAAAAGGAACTGAAAAGATGGATACATTGCATCTTCTCACACTAGACAGCGCAAATCCCATGTATTATAGTATGGAAAATAAAAATCAGTAAAACAGGCACCAAATATGACTACTTTTTCTAAATGGCACAATCTTAAATGCTTAACAAACCCACACCCCATACGTTAGGAGAACGCTTGTCCAGATTTGCTTGTATATGACTGTTATTTATGATTTATCAATACTTGGACTTGGTAGAGATGAACAAATATTCCTAAAAGCCTGGAAAGGTTAACGATGTTGAGACATCAAGGTAGTATTCTAAAGTCTTAACTCATAACTGCATGGACAAAGAAAAGATAAATTCTAGCTTTTCTTGGCATTTAAGTTCTGGCCTTCTACCACTACCAGTATAATATATCAGACCAAAATGTTTTCACCTAGGACTAGGAATGACAGAAACAAGTTCATTACTGTAGTATCTGTACATAGATAGCTATTTACCTGTGCATCAGTACCACCAGCACCTGCTGTAATAGAGATAACAGCACCTTCTTTATCATAAGGACCAGATAGAAGTTGAGTCAGCTCATATCGATCTATTGATTTATTCAGTTCTTTAATAAGATTGGAAGCCTCCTCAAAAAGCCCTCTATCAATGGAGTCCATTTCCTCAGTCAAGCTAACTATTGTTTCTGCATCCTCAACCTACATTCATTGTGATAAAGATCCATATTGGCACATAGATTAATTTGCATGAGAGAAGTGGAGACACTCAACAAGTGATCAATGAGTCCTTAAAGAGAAAAAGAAGATTCCGGCATACACTATTCACATATCATGAATATTAATTCAGCCATGTTTAAAAGCCAAGTATGCAGATGGGATGGTTTCCTTTTCACCTGTCTTCTGGTCGGTTAGTTCCTTTAGATTTTTATTTTCATCAACAGCAAGTTTTCCTTTATTTCCTAGATACAAATACTAAACAGAATATAATTTTATTAAAGGTTATACCAATTTGAACACTAAATGTTTTAAGTTTCTTGGCTTGATTGAAGGACTTCATATTGCAGGCCTCTGAATAAACTTTCACAAAAAACCCAAGTCAACCACCCCTAAGATGGGTAACAAGCCAGGCTCAATCCAATGTTTTGAAGATAAGCCTACACCTATTTAGGCAAAGCATAGTCTAGAATATGCCTAATATACAACACAATTAATCTCACATTTTTTTATAATAAATAGCACTCAACCATCATATCAATAATTGAAAATAGTAAATTTCATTGAATTTTTTAAATGAATGAATCGCATGTGATCATCAATTGCAATCCCACATAATCAACTGCTAGGAATAAAATTTTAAAATTATTTTCAATCATTCTGAAAGAAACTTGTGAACAAAATAACTTTTAAAATTTGAAATTTTATTTTAGATAAAGGAATTGGAGAACAATAGATTAAAAAAAACAAGGGGCAAGAAAACAAAAAATGGGAGAATTATACTTAAATAAATTTTGTGCATCACTTTGAAAAATAGATCAATCCTTTTCCTTTTAACTAGACTAGAAGAGGCACCCGCAATGCAGGTACAAAAACAACATTTAAATTTTTAAAGTATGACAATTTTTTTTATGAATCTAAAAGTAATGAATTTAATTGGTAATGTAAAAATAAATTTAGAGAAATAGAGTAAGGTGTTTACTTGTTAGGAAAAAATATCAAACTCAATAAGGCTGCACTTTTATCTGTACATATAAAGCTTCCCTTTTGGCAGTTGAAACAGCCCTGTGTTACGGATTTCAATTTACAAAATTATGTTCCACTATTTATTGTTTGTTAGTGTATCTAGACCAGTGATCTTTCTGTCAGGCATTTAAAATTGAACACTGAAACTTGGAACCCCCATTCTTTATTACTATTACATGTTGGACCTCCCTAAAATAATAGTTGAAAATTGATACAAGTAAATCTAACCTGTGTTTTGAAATCATTGAGTAATTTTATCTTATCTTTGACATCAGCCAAGGTCGAGAGAGTCTCTTGAGCTTTGCCCCGATTGTCCCAAAAGGAGCTATCAGCTGCTTGCTCCTCCAAATTGCCAAGTTCTTGCTCCAATAGCTGTAGACCAGAAGATTCTCTAATCTCTCCAACACGCTGTGACATAATTTCAACATCCTTCCTCAGGGAATAAAAATCTGCAAAATAATACCAAGTTATGTGCTACTTTATACCAACTAATCCAAACTAATGATGACATATTGTAAGCCTAAAACCCGAGGAACCCCTTCAATTCAACTATAAGTCAATAGCAGAAAACAACTTTGCAGTTCAAAACTCAATATCTAACTCCTCAAATTACTCCTTCAACTTACCATACAAGGGGCTTGACCTATAATTGGAGAGAGTTACATGCATGTCAGTCTTACTGTAAAGATTAAGAGTGTGTTTGGATACACATCCAATATGCACATACAGTAGTGAAAACACGTCAAATTTATTCATTTACGCAAAAGCAATAGTTTAAAGCTTCTGATGGAATGCTCGTAAAGTGTTCATTGACTCAGAAACAAATACACTGTAATAGCATCATGTCACATCCAATGCTCGATGAATGAATTAAAACACATATGTCTATTTGGATGGATGCTTGTAAAATTAATTTTGAAGTGATGTGGTCTACATTTGGATTTCTTTTCTTTCTAAAAGCAAGTTAGTAGTAAAGTTGAGTACGAAATTTTTTATCCAACACAAAAGCTACTTAAAATTGTTTCAACTTTAAATCAATTTTGGACACAGAATCAATTCCTCAACCTCAACCAAAAATCAAACATGTGAACATTTACCTAAATCCACGTTAACTAATATTTCAATTTACGCGAATTCAAACACTCACTGAAACGCTCTGCTAAAATAAGTTACATTTTTTTAGCTTATATTTTAGCTAAAGACATGAAGTACCTTGTAGTGCCCAATCACTTGCATCGGTGTTCTCTCCTTCCCCGATGCTCAATTGGTTTTCCGGCGTCGCGAACAAAACTGCCACAAAATCCACAAACACAGAAATACATTCTCAGGCCGAAGTATTAGGCAAATTTTAAAAATAAAATAAAATCAACGACGAAATAAACGAACAAAAATATGAGGAATTGAAAATAAATAGTAAAGGAAATCAAGGAAAGCGAAATGAAATTACGAGGTGGAGGAGAAAAACGCGAAGAAGTGGAGAGAGTGGTGGCGCGAAAGGATAAGAAGGGAAAATGTTTAGAAGGATTGGGGATTTGTTGTGGAATGAGAAGTGAGTGTTTGCGCGTGGGGGTAAGAATTGTGCACAGAGGCTGCGAAACAACCTCCATGGCTTTCCAGATACGATTTTATGAGCTATCTAAAATCTCCCAGCTGCAAATGTAAAAGCACTAGATAAGACTGTCACGGGTTCTATCCACCGATGTTCTCATGACCGGTGAAAAGACACTAGTTCAACATTAATAGCTCAATGGAACTTAAATAGGAGTGAAATCGATTTTAATCAAATAATTTTTTTCATATTTTAATATAATATTAAATAAAAAAATAATATAATTTGCATAAGTTGATGATAGAAAAAAAGTAAAGTTCAACTAAAAATGTCATAAATTATAACATATAGCAAATTTAATCCAACATAATATCTAAGTTCACCAGTACTAAATAAAATTCAATAATAACTTCAACTAAAGTCTAAAAGTAATTGATTCTTCAATGAATCATTATAATAGTCATTGAGGTTAATTTCATCAAATTCAAACATGTTATTGGTTGAACTGTCAACATCACCAATTGTTTACTTGAAACTTTATGGTGTCAAGATTATCATTATCTAATTAAATAACAAGTAAAAAAATAAGATTTTAACTCCGTAACAAATAAGATGTGTTCAATTTAACTAAGCAAATAAGCATTCGCCTTCATGATTTATTGATGATTCATCAAATGAAATTACATTCTCGTGATACAAAGTATTCTCAAGTTCATCTATATCAAGTTCATCTATATCAGGATTAGAAAGTGATTCTTCCTCAATTACTTAAAAATCAATATGGTCACCGAATTCATAGTCAATAGGATCATAACATGTCTTCTTGTATCAGGACCTAAAATATAAAATCAAACATCACAAATATAACAAGAAATCAATTATGTTTAAAAGAAAGTAAAAAAATAAATGTTTTGAATTTTGTTTTGTCATAAAAAATTTAAAATACTTATCCTTCAAACACAAGTTATAAGTAACATAGACTAGATCATTTAGTCTTTGATGTTCTAGTCTATTTCTTTTCTTGGTATCGATGTGTTCAAAGACACTCCATTTTTTCTCACATCCAAAAGAAGAAGTAGTTTGACTAAGAATATGAATTGTCATCTTTTGCAAAATTGGAGCACTAGTCCCAAACATCCACCATTGATCTAAAAAAATGTATTTAATTATATGACAATAAAACACAAAATATACAAAACCATTTAAGTATAAAAATATAAATTACTAAATTAGTGCTTCTAAAACATTCAAAAATCTAAAATTGTAAATACATTTTAGTTTCAAGACAATATCTATGACTGATACGAAAGAGATTGAAAATTGCACTGCTTTTTTATTTTGCCATTTTTACTCTATTTTTTTCTTTCTGGGACATAATTCTCTTTTTTCTTGCTAATGGTACTTTGTTGTGTGTGTATACATGCATGTATTAAGAAATTTTATCATCTCTGTTTTCAGCCACTATATTCTTATGTTGATGGAGATGGAACAGTTCCTTCTGAATCTGCCAAGGTACTCGCTGATTTTTCTCTACTCTGTATAACACTTAGCTGTAGCCGTTTTGAAATTTTCACAAACTTCTTTGGGCAGAACTATAATGCCTTCAAGTTAATTATATGCTGGCTTTTGAAGATTGATGCATATGGAAGTAGTTCAAATAGAAAGCCATTTGTTTTAACTATGTGATGCTTTATTAATTATTAATATATAGTTCTAATTTTATCTTCTGATAGCAATTACTTGTTCTGCGATTGTATCATGTAGTCAAAATTGATTATGATAGTTCATTATTAATTTGTGGAGTTCTTTTGTCTCTTCATATTACAGGGTGATGGACTTGAAACTAGTTCTCATCAATGATATTTTTATTATAAAATTTTAAGAAAATGACTGGTGTGAAGAGTAAAAATGGTGGTGCAAGTAGCTGACCCAAGCCTAGGCCACTTTCCCAAACTCAACAGTATAATGTGAGACTAAAAGACAGCAACACCATATCCACTGGACTTAAAGTTCAAGTTCAACTTTCTAGAGCAAATGACCAAAACAATATGAAAATTATAGAGCAAACCAAGTACTAAAGCACTAAAATGATGTAGCATGGTTGGTAGATAACCTACCTTATTTCTTGAGATCGATCCCTTAAATGAATATGAATACCTCGAAAAATTAGTCATTGACTCTCAACCAAAATACTAGGAGTATAAAAAAAAGTACTAAAGGCATTTCAGCCACCTTATACCACCAAATCATTCATAGACTACAAAATTCATTCTATATATCTACCATTACCACTATATCTTTTGGGATGCTCTATTTGTTGTTGCTAATAGGGATCCACGTTGTCCAAATTCTAAGGAAGATTGCCTGAGAAAAAGCTAGCCAGGTAGAAAAATTAGTCATTGACTCTCAACCAAAATACTTAGGAGTATAAAAAAAAAAAAAAGGAGTACTAAAGGCATTTCAGCCACCTTACACCACTAAATCATTCATAGACCGCAAATTTCATTCTATATATCTACCATTACCACTATATCTTTCGGGATGTTCTACTTGCTGTTACTAATAGGGATCCACGTTGTCCAAATTCTATGAAAGATTGCTTGAGAAAGGTAGCCATGTAGAAAAATTAGTCATTGACTCTCAATCAAAATACTACTATGAGTATAAAAAAAGAGAATATTAAAGGTATTTCAGCCACCTTATACTACCAAATCATTTATAGACTGCAAAATTCATTCTATATATCTACCATTACCACTATATCTTTCCTGATGCTCTATTTGTTTTTGCTAATAGAGATCCACATTGCCCAAATTCCAAGGAAGATTGCTTGAGAAAAACTAGCTAGGTAAATTGCTTGCTATACATATATTCACTTTTGAATAATGTGATCAATAAAAAAAATTGGTATAAAATTAATTAGGAGATTTTAGTGAGTTATAATTAAAATAAATAATAATTAGTTAATCGTTATAAAACGAGTAAATTGTCAAATTAGACTCAAAGAAACAGGTTCGGCATATTTAAATAGTAGTAAAAATTACGTTTTGTGTTTTTTTCTGTCAAATTATTAGTCTTAAGTTATGAATTAATTTGACTATATATGTCCGAAGATTTTTTTTTTTCTTAAAGAAAATCACTATTTAATAGTTAAAATACACACATATGCTACAACAAAATTATTTAATTTCGGTGAAAATTTTGTAAAGCCTGCTTTAACTTATGTGTAGCATATAATAGATCGGATTGAAGTGATATACCATTAACTTCATTTGAACATGAATAAATATAAGTACTTTAGAAGGCAGAGAGAGGAACAACGCTTTATAGATTCTTTTGTGACAGAAGTAATGTATGCATGCTTGAAGTGGAGTAAAAAGGGCATTGTTGCGTGTTGGTGTTGGTCAATGTGCCTTGATGGATCTTGGGCTAGCTTGTGTATGTACATCTTATTTGGTGCCGAAGGCATACTAGAGTGCAAAAAAAGTGAAACAAAATTGCTCAACCTATTTATTTAGCTGAATTACTTATCTCAAACTTTTTGGGAACTGCAACATTATTTTTTTTCCAGCGAGGTTGATTGTGGTATTCTTCAGAGGACAAGGATTAGACAATCTAGAGCTTAATTGGTGATTGGGACATATTGTTGGAAGTGGGAATAGAAAATTGATCAAGCTCAACAAACTATGCATTTATTTAAGCATTCGGTTCATGTGATAGTGATCGAGGTACTCCCATCAATAAGTTTTGGGGTCTTTTTTTTTTTTTTGAGTTTTTTCTTGTCTTAATAAATCATCAATCATATACAACTTGTAGATATTGGCCTGTTATTGGATCGGACGAAAGAGAGGAATATAGAGCTAATACAGCGTTTGGCATCTCTTCTATTTGTTCAAGTGGGTGTATTCTCAAGTACAAAAACAAGTATTTTTTTTTTAAATAAAATATAAGTTGGAGGAGGTACTTCTAGCAAGGATTTATATTTGAGTCTTGAGACACATGCACCAATTCATATAACAGTTTTCACAATATTATTTTATATGTCTATGTCTTTTATTATGATGTGTAATAAATAATATATATAAGAGAAATAAACATAATAAAATATATTTCTCTTTATATTTGAGTCCTTCAACCGCTCCCCCTTTTGTGTATAATGACAACAACAAGTATTTTGAACATAAGACCCTGCATACTACCAAAACTTCCACCACTAGCTAGCGGGTTCTAATTTCTTGGAAACCGTTGTTAATTAATTTTAATTTTCTTCTTAAAAACTCGATTTGCTTTCACTAAGTATAGCAGTAGAAGACATAAAATTACGAATACTAAAAAGCAAAGTCCTTCAACCGCTCCCCCTTTTCTTCCTTGTGGTTGCTGAATTTTTCCCTTCATATTTGAACAACAATAAACTAGACAATTCAGTAACAAATATATATACTATACTGTAACTTTACAAACACACTCGTGGTTGCTGAATATTGTCTAAGTCTAGTTTATTGTTGTTCAAATAACATTATTAATTTTATAAAGTGCTATCATTTGTCGCAGTTCATAAATTTAAACTGATTGTTACAAATGTTAAAAATAAGATTTTGCTCTCTGGCACGTTATTTAACTAAAATTTTGAATATTTTAATTAGTTATATATACAAATATCTACAATTTCTTGCCACATGGTAATTGAATTTATTTATCAATTCAATCATTTTTGAATTATTACTTCAAAAATATGTAGGTTGAGTTTACCATTAGTCTGGTGATCTAGTAAGGTTTATCATAATTTATCCGAAAATAATTATAAGCAGAAGTCAATTATTACTAACCGTAATAAAAAATTAATAAAAATATACTAAATGATTTAATTTGATCATAGAAAATGATTAATTAACTAAGAATAAAATATTTCTTGGTGCATATAAGCAGTAAATTTGAATCTAGCGATAGAAAGATTTTTATCATTCGTAATATTAAGAGTTTTATTAAAAAAAATACTTATTAGGGATGCCTCTATACATTAATACATGCTTAATAATTTATTATTATATAAAGAATGTTAATAGTGCATGGAAGCCTAGCTAGTCAAAGTCAAAAAAGTTTAAATCCCAAACAGTTTCCACAACCACAAAGCTAGGGCATTGGATTTAATAAATTAACATAAACCCCAAGAAAAAGACATGAGTGAGCATTCCTAGAGCTTGTTAGCTTACGATAGTATTCTATTTGAGAAGTTAGACACAGACGCACATGCATGAAGCATGCAATTTTATAATATTGGACTATTCGAACCCAAATCCCATAATCTCTTCTCCACTTCCAACATGAAAAGGGTATTTAATTAAATAAACAACTTAATCAAAGACTTAATAAACTCTTATTAAAAAAAGAATTTGTTTAATTGTTTGCTTGATTGTAAAATTTAATAGAATGAGTTAAAAAAAATTGAAAACTATTCCATAAAGTCTTTCAAACACTTTTATATTACTAAATAGATAAATATAATTCATTCAATAATATATTAAAATGTGTCAAACAGTGTATTACAGAATTAATCAATTAATTAGATATAATTTGAATGAAGATTAACGTTATAGTAACACAATGTTTTTAATTTACTCTTAATAATAATATCAAAAAAAATTTTACGGAAGTCTCATTCAATAACCCAAATTTACATTTTATTTAATGAGACTCATCTATGTTACTTGTTAAATTAATAATAAAAGTGTATTAATAAAAATATTTAAAAAAAGGAGTTAATAAGATTATTTTAGTTACTTTTTAGTAGCAGACAAAAGTTCAAGCTAAAGTTCTAACTATATTGTTTCAATTAATTCAAGTCCAACAAATTATCCCATACCCAAAAAGTAAGAAATATAGCATAAAAAATAGTGGCTTTCAAGTCCTCCAGAGGTCAAATAGGAACCTCCGGGCCCGTAATTTCGTGGCTCCATCATTCACCCACTAAAGCCATGCAGTGGGGTCAAAACCTAAGGATTTAGTCAGCAGGTAATAAAACTTGTAAGGATGATTTAATGACTATTAATAATGAGGAATACTATTTAAATATTTTATTAATATTTTTTTTCTATCGCATCATATCATTTATATACATATATTTTTTAACATATATGGTGTCTATATATATATATATATACAAAACTTTAGATAACATAGGAATATTTTTGGTATGAACATAATGTCTATAATATAATTATTAAAAAATTAAAATTTATTTAAATCTATACCAATATATATAAAGTAGATATAATTTTGTGTAATTATTTTTTGTTTCCATATTTTTTAGATCATTTTATGCTTAATAATATTTAGTAACAATAATTAATCCTCTTTAATCTATATTTTTTTGGAATCCTCTGTTCCAACAAGTTAGTTTCCATCACAACAACACAATATCATGTAGATTAAAATTGACCCACTAATCAAAATTAAGTAACCATTCAATAATCATTCTCCACTATTTCATTGATATCTTCTCTTTCATTTTTATTTATCCAACTATTTGTATGGTATTAATTGTATATGACAAAAATATGGTACAAAGTCCCAAGAAATTAACTTTTATCCTCATTTTATTTATTCCAACTCATTTTAACACATTTTTTTATATTTTATTTTCTTCACTTGTTACTAATTATTGTTTTAATTAATTTAACAGGTAATTTATGGGATAATGCAGTTGGAAATTACTATTGTCAACGGGGAGGCAATTTATAAAAAAAGGGGAAGGAAGAATATTTTTTCAAAATCAAGATTATTGTGATTTTTCTATGACAATTAAATATTCGTCGAGCAGAATTTAAAAATTGTAATTAGAGATTATTATAGTATATTAAATAACATAATAGAAATAATTGTGATTTTTCTATGACAATTAAATATTCGTCGAGCAGAATTTAAAAATTGTAATTAGAGATTATTATAGTATATTAAATAACATAATAGAAATAATTGTGATTTTTCTATGACAATTAAATATTCGTCGAGCAGAATTTAAAAATTGTAATTGGAGATTATTATAGTATATTAAATAACATAATAGAAATATGGACACAATGACGCGACATCGTCTATATTTCTGATAGTAATAATAAAATTCATATTAATTAATATATCACACATATATTTTATGATAGACAATTTTGTTGAACATAATAACTATCACGGAAAATTATTAAGAGTATAACTTTCTTTCAAGTATTTAATATATTTTCATATGATTCAAAACTCAAATTTAATATTAGTAATATTAAATTCATATTAAACTATTTTAATCAAAAAATTTAACTTAATTGGTTAAATATGATATATAAATTATTATAAACTTTTTAATAATATATTTGATTTTTACTTATAAAAAAATAGCAAACTATTTTCAACTTGAGCATATGTTTAGAAATAGTACTATTTACTATATGCATGAAAAGTTAGTGTAATAAATGGAGAGATAATAAAGCATGGGAACAAAAAGTAAGGGAAAGGATTGCGACCCACTACATGCTACAACACTTTAACAAAGTTCACTTTTCTTGGAAATCTCTTTGATGAAGAGGCAGTGTTTGTGCATGGATAAGGGTGAAAACAATCCTGCAACCAAATAGATGCTCAGAGAGATGATAAAATAAATATTAGGTTTTCTTTCCGAGGAGGCACGGGTACTCCGCTGATTTCTCCGATAAATATCGGTTTACACTCCCATTTGCCCTTCCTTCAATAACCTTCATTGGTTTTCATGCCATTTAGACATATTTCTTTACCCTTTTATTATTTTACTATAACTCTTGTTATTATATTCGTAATAACCATGAGTACGCGAATGAGAAACAAACAAAAGAGTGAAAAGGGGGGAATATATATATATATATATATATATATATATATATATATATATATATATATATATATATTCACTTTGTTTTTTACTCATTGAATGAATCAGTAGACAAAAGATATTGACGACCAGCAAAAGAGTCTGGCTAGCTAGCTAAAACGTAGAATAAACTAAGGTTAAGGAACATTGTTTTTGGAGCATGTCATTTAATTTCTATCTATGGTTTCAATGAGCCATATCACCCTAGCATCCATTTTCGTTCCTAAATCGATTGTTTGTTTTACTAATTTTCAACACTCATTATTAACTTCTAAGAATATATATATATATATATATATATATATATATATATATATATATATATATGTAATTCGTTTAAATAATTTTAAGTTAATAAAATTCTTCCACATCATAATTTGATCGTTGACCACCAACTGAACTGAGCTTTGAGCCTAATTAATTTTCGCCTACGGTTTATGTAACATTTTTGCTTTATGATTTTGTCATGAATTGTTACATCTATCATAATTTTAGAAGTTATCGATCGCATCATTATTTTAAAAAAAATTGTATGGAATATGATTCACAAAATCAGATAAAAACAAAAGAGTAAATTTATTACTTACATATGTAGTTTGAAGAATTTTAGTTTTTAAGTAACCTTGATCTTTATGCTCAGTTGTTAATGTTATTTGCCACTAAATTATATTAGAAAAAAATATTCCTGAGATGATATTGTCATTCTATATATTATCAAAATATTTTACTGTATACACTTGGTAACAAAATAACTTTCAAATGAATTTCCAAAGATCGACAAAGTGTAGTAGGTATATATAAAAAATCATCAATGTTACTTTCACTTTATTCTCGTTTCATGATTTTGACATTCCTCTCTTTTCGAATTATAAAACAAAAACATATACATCTCAACAACCATTCGTTATATAAATTTTATCAAATAACATACGTATAGAAGCAATGGATATATATGATATAAGACTTACAAAATTCAAAAATAGTTAAAAGCTAAAATTTAAGAAAAATTTTCGTTCCTGATCCATTTATGTATATCTAGTAAAGGTGCAAAATACTGTGTCTGTAAACGTAAACAAAACTATGTGATCGCAGACCAATCAGGAAATCACTAACACCCATTACCATGCATAATGTATAGAAAGAATTTGGTTAAGAAACTAAAAACAAGTGCCATGCATATACATTGAGGAAAACTCCACCCTTGGTATGATCGTTGTTATTCCAGAATTAAAAAGTCCGCTGATAATAAAAACATCCCAATGATCTGTCCACACATTCTCCAAAGTTAATTCCCAAAATTCACAGCAAATGCTTCTGCCATGACTAAACTTGAGGCTAGATTACTTAGACCCTAGTGAAATAAGGATCCTGCAAGTTAGAGATAGTGAAAGAAATCCTATATATCCTCATCTTCAAAAGTGCACACTATCAAATTAGCAACTTCACAAGAGGAAGAAACAAGTCAGCAATATATGCATCTTCTTCATCACCTTTTTGACTCTTCCTTCTCTCCCTAGTTTTCCACCTATTCATGCAATAAAGAGAAGGGTGTAGTAGCCCCATGGCAGAGAGCCATACTAGTAGTTGATCTGGGTGCATGAGTTGGAATAGCAGTTGGAACCCAAGTATTGCATGCAGACCCTTGATCATATGCACTAGCCTTCACTGTATCAACAGAAGATGATTGCTGTTGAGTAAGATAATACAAGTTCCTTGCATGTGCATGATAAGAATCAGTTGCAGAGCCATACACACTTTCATAACCAAGTGCTTTTATCTCATTATCACCAAAACCATGATTGCTTCTTGGATTTTGATCACCATCACTTGCAACAACAGCAGTAGTAGTTCCCATAGGCATCACATTGTAGCCCCCACCACCTCCATAACCATCATAAACAACCGAGTTAGAAGAAGAGCTATTGTCAATGGAAGCAGAATCCATGCTCAACATAGGGTGCAACCCTGAATTTGTGTGAAAGAAGTTATGTGTTCCATTGTTCCCTAGCTGAAGTTGATGAATATCTGAATAAGACAAAGAGTGAGGGGCATCAGAGTTGTCTTGTTGTTCTTGCTTGCACCAATTAATTCTTTGTCCATAAGGGTAGTGCATGGTGGTGCAAGGTTGAGGTTGGTGGAATGCATGAGCATTGTGCCAGTTATGATGAGTTGCTGTTCCCCCTCCTGCATAGTTGTTATTGATTCCTTGAGTTAGGTGAGAACTCATGATGATACTATGATCTACTTGATCTGCTCTATGACCATTATCCACACTCAGTTCAACCTGCTCCATATCCTTCAAACGCTTTGCAGCACCACCTATTGGCAAAGTGGTGCTCTCAAGTATGCTTTTCACGTCATATCTGCTCATGTCAAAGTTTGTAACAGCACTTAGTCCTCGGAATTTGATTGCTGCTACATCATATGCTTCCGCTGCCTCTTCTTGGGTGCCTGAAAATTAAATGTTAATAAAATAAGTATCCAAAATTAGTTATAATTAAACAAATGCATGCAGTGCATATATGAATTGGTTTCACTAGTGATCAATATAATTGAAATTAATTACTTCTGAGTTATATGTCATTAAGTTTAAATTATAGAAGAAACACATTTAATTTAGGGACCAACTTAACATTCAAAATTCATTTGATGTATTTAAGTTCTTGTTTGCTTTAAAGTATATAACTATGATGATTGTTATACACAATTTAGTGCACGTACAATAACTCAATGAATTGTATAAACTCATGTTTTCATTGAATAGAAAATATTTATCCATGCTAAAATTTGAGGTAAACTGTCATATCTGCTTTAGATATTTTCGGTGCATAGGATTAAATAACTGAATATTAGCTTACTAAAAGTTCCCAAGTAAAGATCCTTGTTGCCAGCAACTCTTCCAATCCTCGCTTGCCACCTTCCATGTTGGTGGTGTCTGCAATCAAATAATTAAAATAACAAATAACTATTTAATATATATGATCAATGTTTTTTTTTTACATCACATCAAACCTTGCCTTTCCCGTCCAATAAATATATTTAACAACAATAAACAATGCTTTATAGTTTAGAGTAAAAATGAGGAATTTTTTATTTTTATATTTTCTTATAAACTTAAATTTTTGGTTATCTATATTTTCGTCTACTAATATTCAAATGATATAGCTAGCTACCACAAAAATAATTTCACTAATAAGTTTTTCTTTTGAAAGAAGCTTCAACGTCAAATTATTTTAAGAACCAATTACTCATTCAAGAATCATTAATTTATATCTAACATGGTATATTCACAAACGATAAACTTTTGTATAGAGACATATTAGCTAAAGTCTAGTCAACTGTACCTCGTCACTCCTCGATAAATGGATGCACCGCGAGAAAACCCACTACTCTTCCTGTGGCATAGTAATTTTATATTATCAATAAGTAATCCATTTTCTAAAAAAAAATTAGCAACAAAAAAAACTATTAAATATATAAATTAGTAGTGGCACTTGCAAATACCTTCTCAATGACGCAACGTACTCTTGCCTAGTCATGTGCTTCATTTCTTCCAACTCTTTCTCATAGTGGCTAATCTAAAATGCATTGATTGTTGACGGAGACATAAAGTATTCCATGTCAAAAGACTACATCAAGTGATTACGGATACATATACATACATAGTTTGCATTATAAGACAAATAACAGTTTCTTCTATAAAGAGACACATCCCATCAAATGAGGAAACTTTTTCGTTGTGCAGGGACACAACCATAAGTTGAAGCTTCCCTATTCACCATTGTTGTTTGTTAATAGTGCCAACGCCAACTTTGGCTAGAGGAATTCGTGCAACACGACCCTTAATTTATTTAACATAAACAGGAAAAAAAAAGTGGCAACTTACTGGAAAATTTGTTGTTGTGGTTGTTCCCCAGTATTTTAGTGCTGCCAAATCGTAGGCTCTAGCTGCCTTTTCTTCTTTATCATAACCACCTGCAAGTAGTGACAACAAATGATAACCAAATGTAAACAAATTTTAACGTTCTCTTCTTACTTTTGGCCCAAAAAAAATAATAATACAATTATAATTTAAAAGAATATATATCTTTTTGTACTCACCCAAGTAAACTGCAAGACAATGTACGTTGAAGAAAGACATTACGCCATATAATGAATGTGGAGATGAAGAACGCACAAGTTAATATTATACTACAAATGGATGTTAGTCATAAAAAACGCACACAAAGGGGACAAATGAAGAAAAACATTGGCAAAAAATTAGCCCTAAAATAGAGGAACGTTGTAGATCATCATACCTTGCCTTCCTTTGCGAGTCTGTCCCTCTCTTCTACAACTATTATCCCACAGGTGAGCCTCGTACCTCCCCGTCCACCTATGCCTTCAATTAAGTCAAAAACCCTAATTTCATAATCATTTCACAATTTTTTTTTTAAAAAAAACAACGAGAACTGACTAGAGGAACTTTTTAATTGAGATATGAAGCAGTGGTGAAAGATTTGTGACGGCTCAAATTTATATGCATAAACTAAATAAAAAATATTCATACACATCCTTGTTTAGGGTATAAAATAAAAAACCTTGTTACACCACGGTAGATAGAAGTTCTCTGTCCAAAAGTGTCAATGGACTTTCTGGGTGCAGTTTCAATGGCTCCGGTTTGGGTGGAATCAAGTGCAGCCGAGGTGTTTGGTTGTTTGTTATCAGAAGAACTCTCTCCATTATCCACACTAGCAGTGAGAAGGGGCAGTGATGTGCTTGATTGTGAACCAGTACTCATGGAAAGTGATAGAGTTTGCTGCACACTGCTTCTAATATTGCCACCACTTTCATTGTTGTTGTTGATGTTTTCTGAGTTCGGTGGTTGGTTCCTCAACCATGTCTTTATCATGGATAACCCTATGGAGTTACTGTTGTTGTTATTGTTACTGCCACCACCACTACCACCACCACCAGCCGATACTGGCTGAGCAGGAAACATGTAATCTGTAGAGGCTGAGTTACCACCGTAGGTTTGCTCATGTTCGCCAAATGAGTGTCCACCGAGGAAGTTTTCAAGCTTTGGCTGTTGCTGTTGGTTTTGGTTCATGTTTTGTTTATTGCACGAAGTTCCCAATAGCAAATTTTGGCTGTTGTAGTTCTCCTTCCAATCTGAGAAATAAAAAAAAAAAATAAAGAGAAAAAAAGGTTAAAATTAATGAGAAACGAATATCTATGAAATATTTCTCCATAGGACTAACAAAAAATAAATCCAGGTAAAAAAATGAAGAAGCCTGAAACATAGTTTCCTTTGTTTTCTCTTCATTTAGTTTGTGATTAGTGATGAGGGTGCACTCGAGGAAACTCTAAGAAAAAAAAAAATGTTACAAACTTGTGGGGAAAGAAGTGAAAACCTTGAGTGGTGTTAATACTATTGTTTCTGTGAAATGCTTCGTATATGCCATAAGAAGGAAGGTTAAGTAAATGAGGAGTTGAGTCAGAAGTGAGATCAAAGCAGCCTCCT
>NC_038245.2:46409494-46435869 GCF_000004515.6 Glycine max | reverse complement strand
CAAATCAAGCACGAAGCTAAGAGAAGATAGTTTTCACACGATAACTAAAAATGAAAAATGATGCCATCATAGTGAGACATGACTATAGATAATTTCTATCACTTAAAAATATATTATAAGTTTGATTTCTGTCTCATGCGCGTGTGTGTGTGTATATATATATATATATATATATATATATATATATATATATATATATATATACACACACATTAATTCATTAAGAAAATCTCAATACCTCCGATGACTGCCCTGATTAAAAAAAATTGGAAGGATTTCAAAACACCATTTAAGATATTTATTTCTTATAATTTATTTATTTATTTTAGTATCATTATTTTTATTCTGTTCATGTCATTCCAGTATCAAGCTCAAAAAAAATTACGAAAGGACAACCCGCCTAGCCTAAACGAGAAAATAATAGATTATTGAGTAAATAATTAAATTTGTTTTGAAAAGTGTGATTTAGTAACAAATTGATAATTGAAAGATGAAAAATAAAAATTTAATTTTTGAATGTATAAAAAATACCACAAATTACTCCTGTCATTAAATTTATTAGAGAATTTTATTATTAAATTATAATATTTAAAAATTAATTTAACAATAAGTTATATTTTTTTAGAACCAACTTACATTAAATTACAAAATCTAAGAAACCAATTTATCATTAAATTATTTGCATGATTAATTTATCATATTTTTTACACATCTAAAACTTAAATTTAAATTTATTTATTTATTTTTAATTAATTTATCAACACCTTATTATATTTTTAGGGATAAATTTGATTATTTACCCATAAATTATTAGAAAAAAGGTTTCATGTCATAGGGAATTTGTACCTGTAACACACAAACCATTCAGTAGTCACAAACCCAATTCTCATATTTGACTCAACAATATCACTATCTTCCTCACTTAAAAGCCAAATACCATTAAATGGAATATAAATCCAGCTAGCAAACAAACCATTTAATTAAAATACAATAAAAAGAAAGGATGCTTAGTCAAGGAAACTCCGGTGTCCCCCAATGTTTTTTAGTTTACCATGCCATAGAATAGTTTCAAGCCACCATGATTTTTCAACGTTGCCAAATCAAATATACAAAAAATGAGTCAATTTATCATGACTTGTTTTCAACTCATATGAAGTGGGAAGGATAAAATGACCCATTAGTAGAAGTGAATTGAAAAACATAATTCATTCTGTTTAGAGACAAGTTAATGACTATGAAATGAAAGTTCAGCAAATTGATCCTCCAAATACTAGACGATCACTATAGATGGTCACTTTTGACAAGTGTCAAAGGGACATGTTTGTTTACATGTTAGATGGAACTGTCACGCGGTCTGAAGTATAATTAAGCAAGGATTTCTTGCTTTTGGTTGAATGTAGGTTTGGAGAATCTGAAATGAAAAAACAAACATGATAAGTGCATGTTTGATTCTGGGTCACATTGAACTAAAATCACATAAAGAATCGTGTCAAATACCAAATTAATCTAGAAGCTATAGTGCCTCTTGCTTCTGATTTTCACATCTAGGTGCATATTTCTCTCCTGACACGCAACCAAGCATAATCTAAAAGACCTTGCATGTAGGGAGCATTTAACGTGAGATTCTTCTCCAACCATTCCTCCAACAATACACAATAAAGTAACGTCATTTAACCACTAAACATGCCACCTCTCCATGCCTATAAATACAACCTCTCAAGCCATTTCCAATTACATTTCATTTCTTATAATTAGATATTAATCTGCAAGCTGCTGGTTTGGACATCAAAGTCTCTTCCTTGAAAACGTTGGGAAAGTCTCAATTGTACTCTTTCTCATCTGGCTCATAACTTGGTGCTAGTGCAACACACTAACTGTAATTAAAAATGTTAATGTATGTTTTTTCAAACAAAAAATGAATAAAGAAAATGTTGAAATACAAGTGTGAGGTGAAATCTCACTTCGAGTAGAATAAGAAAAGTTAACCCAACATCTTAAGATTCATCTCCTCACAAGTGTGAATAGTAGCTCCAATTATTTCAGTTTATAGGCTCAATTATATGCACACAAGTATTTCTCCATGAAAGTATCTAGTAAAGCAGGAAAAGTTGCACTACAACACTAGTGATAAAAGTTGCACTACTTTGGTTTGGGAAAAATCTCAATGCATTTGTTTACATTTTGGTACATAAGGCGTTTGTTTGCTTACTTTCTATTTTGGCATGCATGCTCTCTGTAATGTATATCTAACCATGCCTTTGTCAATGCAATTTTTTACTCCCTAGCGTAATAGTCTCATATGACCTTATGTTATGTTGTGTTTGATTAAGAGGATAAAAATAAAATAAAATAAATAAATTAAAATAAAGTATAAGAGATTTAAGACTGACAAACTCACATAATTTTTTTTATAAATTTTCTTCTACCAAACACAACATCAAACATTTGAGTTAGTCTAACTCTTTCTTGTTTTAGCATTTTTCTTATAAGTTAAATTTATACTAGTCGTAAAGCACGTACCTTTATGTCAGTTAAAATAAATATGTCCCGGATCTTCTAGTCTTTTGTCAAATTTGTCTTGGAAATTTGCTTGATTTAACTTCAATTTACATCACAAATCGTATCACAGAATATAAAAAAAAAAACACTTATATATCAATAATAAGTATAGTTAAAAAAATTACAATTCTCATAAAACTATTTTGTTAAATGTCAAAATTGGAATCAGGCGTACGATAGTTACTTTTAAAGAACAATAAAATAACAATGATATGTGATACATGTACTTAATTTGAATAATAATCGGGACAAAACATAATAATGATTAAATCAAGTATTATTCAAGTTTTATTTTTAATGGAAATCACTTTTTACTAGATTTTATTTACTTTTTATTAGTTTTGAATTATTCAGAGTCTATATTTCCTCTGATGAATCATAGAATTAAGAAAAAAAATATAACTAAATACAAATATACTTCTAATGTATTTACTTATTCCAATTAGTTATTAGTAATTATATAGTAAATGCATGTTAAACTCAAACAAAAACAATGGCGGTGAGCTGAAAAGATATGATATAAAATTGCATATAGTGCATTCCGCGCACATTAGTGAATTCGGCGCAGCTGGTATCACGTGGTCGCACATGCAGAGCTGACAGACTGGGAAAGGAGGAGCAGATTTCATTTAATAAAGCAGAATGATTTGATTTCATTTTACCAGAAAATAAAAAATAAAAAAAAATATTGAATTTTTTTAACATTTGATGAGTTGATGAAGCTTGACTTTCCTCTATCTGTGGGGGCCCTTATCCATTCCATTTCCAGTTTTTTCACACCCAATTGTTGTTCTTCATTACCTACTTTTTATTTCTCACCATTCCCTTCTTGAATGATCCTCTCTCTTATTCCACCGTCTGTATCAGAAAAATCAGGAGTGATGCTCATTTGATTGTAACTTGTAAGTAATGCTCATATGAGGTCAAAGCTCATAAAATTCAAAGAATAAGAAAGGATTGCCCTAAAGATATGCAATTTTGTTGATGTGATTTTTTTAATTAGAATATATATAATTTTTTTATTTGACATTTAATTAATCTCTTCTGATTGAGAAACCTAAGTTTCATATCACTTATCTCAATAATTTTTTGTATTGATATGATAAATGATTATAAAGATGCTTCTATTTATATTATAGTGATGAGTGTCTAATGAAGTAATGCTTAACAATCTAACATCTAGTAATGAATTTCTCTTTTAGATTCAAGTTTTGTTCTGGAAAGCACTCATAAATAAACTCTCAACTACTTTTTTTATGATATATTATGATTAACTCTCCAAATTCAACTTTAAAACAGAAAAATAGACAAAATCAAGCATTTTTTTGTTTAAATATTTGGTTTAGTAGAAAAAACTTTCCTGTTCTTCATCTTCTCTCATTTGAATTTAGATATTTAAAATCAATACGAAATAAAATTAGACAATGCATGTTTTTCTCTGCACGCTTAACATGAATTATTCAAGCATGCATGTGTTTGTAAGAGTGGTAGTTTTTAGGAGCAGCAAACATGCGGTTATGTTGTAAATTCGATCAATGCTTTGTTGTTTAGACCGTACGATCCAATCTCGTGTAATTAGTATCATCACCGTCATGATATTTGTTCCGACACACGTGTCAGACTTTGGTTGTCCACATTGAGGACAAGTTTCTACTCCTAAATGCACCCAATAAATGTTGCATCTAATCCCAACCCTTCAATGTTTCTATAAATACCCCACACATCAATTGCTTTGATCCCAGCATCTCCTCAAAACTCAAGCATTGCATCCCTCTTGATTTGTAGTTTGTTTTGTGCTTTAGATAAAAGTTCTGCCAAATCAAGAGGGGTTTTAAGATCATAGTGTGTGTTTTGCAACAATGGCTAAGTTCTTTGCTGCTATGATCTTGGCACTCTTTGCCATTTCCATACTTCAAACAGTGGTTAGTCTTAGTCTTCAATGTCGGAAAATCAGACACATTTACACACACCACAATGTTTTTGTTTTTGGTGCCACTAATGCATGGTTGAAATTTGAAGGGTTCTTAGTTCTTACATTTGAAAGGCTTGATTTTTCAGGTAATGGCTGCTAATGAACAAGGAGGCCACTTGTATGACAACAAGGTATATATATCCTTACCTATTCTTCACTCTCTTGTCTCTCTTTCTTTGTGGGGTGTGAAGAATAAAAAATGGGGTCTTGGGGTTTTGATTTCTAAGGGTTGAACTAGTGCTGATTTATGCTGCTTTACTGTGTTTTTCTTCTTCAGAGCAAATATGGAAGTGGAAGTGTCAAGAGTTACCGTAAGTAAAGTTCTTGTCTTCATCTTCTCATTTTATGGTACATCTAGCAATGTAGAACATTATGATATTTCTCCAAAATGGAAGAAGGAAATTTTTTAAGACCCTTCCCAAAAGCTCGCAGAGCAGATCTAGCATTGTTATTTTGTTATTATTTTTTTAGTTAAGACAAATTATACTCCCATTATTTGTACTACTCTTGTCAAAGTTCTAAACTAACGAACACTATTTGTACTCATTTTTTTATAACCGTGACCCCCGTACACTCGTCCTCACAGTCAATTTTAGTTTGACTGTGGTCAATTTTCCCCCCCGTAAAAGCTGCTTCTTTTGGAGTGTTTTGACTGATGTGTGAAAAGAGGCGAGTCAAATGGCTATTGATTATTGTATTGACCATAATGCTTGTTTTGTTTATTATCAATGGTCATGGTGCGTCTCTTATTCTCTTTTTGGAATCTGATATGACCAGAATGCCCATCACAATGCTCGAGGAGATGTAGCCAGACCCAATACCACAAGCCCTGCATGTTTTTCTGTCAGAAGTGCTGCAGGACATGCCTGTGTGTGCCCCCGGGGTATTATGGTAATAAAGCTGTGTGCCCTTGCTACAACAACTGGAAGACCAAGGAAGGAGGACCCAAGTGCCCTTGAGCTTCAACTTGTTCAACTTCAATTGTCGCTTTCCTACATTTTTATTGCTTCCTTCCTTGTGCCAATTTAATGCACTAGCTACCAAATGCTACTAGTCCCTTTTGGTGGCATTCTATGATATTATGTTTTTATGTATTTTGGTGTATCACTCCTTGGGCCTTGTTTGCCTTTAATGAGAGTGGCTTATTAATATCAATATATCACCTACCAAACTTATTGCTAGCATATATAATATCTTGTCTTGCCTTGGCTAATTTACTATTACATGCTTCTAATTTGGAATGAATGGCGTTAATTCTTAGTAATGGAGAATTGGGTTGCTGAAAGATTGCCTATAACGTACTTTACCATTATTGCGAGAGAACACTAGTTAAATGTAATTATTCTTCAAACTGCAAGACCCCTATTTTTTCTACTAGAAGGTAGAACCTCAACATCTGTAAAAGCTTCCGTGAAAGATCTAGGCCTATTTGCGATGAGGAAAAGTGATGCTCTTGCTCTGTAACACACCTCTCAAAGTTTGTAGGGCCATTTTATTGAAGACGCGTACTTATGTTTTCTTTTTCTTCACAAAGCAAAGGTGCCACAAAAGTTAAAAGTAGTGACGGTGATCATGCAACTAGATGAAGACCTGAAGGGATTAATGCTAAGTTCTATAAAGGGAGTTGTTATTTCTACCTACACTTTTTCTATTTACACCGCGCGTGGGGTAAAAAATACTATTAAAGATTGATCTAACTGTTTCGGCCCAAAAGAAAATAAAATGATGCCAGAAAAGAGAAATAGTATATAAGTATTGCTTGTAGGCTAGTAGCCTAGTATTTATTTGAAATGCATCATTGAATCTGGCTTTTGTCACGGAGGTTTAATAATTAGCTGAAATTGTGAAGATTTTGGGTTTGTGGGGATTTACTTGTATGCATCTACCATCATTATCTTACTCCCATGGAAGGCTTTTATTCACATCTACTCATGAAAACTCAATCCAAAGAAGCCATGGGAATTAAAATTCAAAACAATTTAAGAGACTCTGAAAAGAAATGTGACTCCCGCGGGATAGGGGCCAGACATAATGTATGATATTTAGCAAAGTATTATAATCCTCGTGTGTATAATATTAAAAATGTGCTTGAGGATTTTGCAATTAACAGAATTGATGCTCTAAAATGCTGATGAGAGCCAATCGGTCAATGTTGTACTTAATCCAGGTCAAAAGCTTTTGCAATTTGGGAGAGGATTGTCATATAACGACGTTGTGTTCACTAATTTGGACTATCCGATTAATGCAATACACTTAATTTTGACATGTGTTCACTAATTTCGTTTCAAGAAAAATAACATTTATGTTTTGAAGAAATTTCATTCTTTCATTAATCAAAGCCATGTCAATATTTCCCGTCACCAAAGTATGAAAACATGTCTAGTTGCACGTTTAAAGCTATAATCAAAGGTGTCTCAACTTTCATTCTTTCATCATTTATTTACCAGGGGCTTGCTTTGAATGGATCCAATTGCTATGTGTTATTGTGCTACACATATCATACATGACTCCGAACGAGAAAGAAGAAAAATCCTTCTTAATTGGTTAAAACAATGTGACTTATTCATGGTAAGATTTGGCTTACTCCCGTACAGGAAGAATGGTATTTTCAAATCTGGATTGTGATGGTGGCTGGGCATTACGATGGCCAAGCAATTATGTAGCATAATTATAATTAAAGCCAAGGTGTGTTCATCACAACAATTTATTATCAATGGAAAAGGGGAACATTGTTTGACAGAGGACGCGGTTCTTCTTGACGAGAGTGGCAATGGACCTCCATCAGTGGAGAGATCTTTGACTTGAGCTTGAAACCCTCGAAGATCCTCCTATCTATTTTTTGCAATTAGAGTCAATCAGAGAGAATAAAAATGAAGGACCAAATCCAAAGAGGCATGCCAGGGAAACAAAAACAAATGAAGAATCAAATATAAAATGTTTTAAAGCAATTTCTACTGCGGTTCTAATATGAGTGATGTAAAAAATTTGGGCATCGGTTGGCTAATAACCGATGCAAAATAATTGTTTTCAATTGCAAAATTGTCTCCACATCATCTTCTACATTGATGGTTAAACAAATGCGTTGCAAAAACTTATTCCGGTAGTATTGTGATGGAATTAAGGGTGGTTTAATGCGAATATTGAAAATCATACTTTTGACATCGAATGATGGAATTGACTATGTTAATTGTTAAGGTATAGTTGCGAATAGAGTGTGTGCATGAGAGGGGTGGGTTTTCTTGAAGAATGGGATAGAGAATTACAGCACAAAGTGGAGAAAGAGATAATTACTAGGGTAATTTGGGGAAAAAAGAAAAGGGAGGCGTGTAACTGAAAACAGGAGGAGCAAACAGCAAGTGCCTATTCGATTGTGTATTTAAACGTTCAGTGACTTCAGTCTATTGATATATCATTTTCCCCGCAAGGCTTCTTTTTGCTTATAAAATATTTTTTTTGTACATAAAAAACCGTTATTGATTTTGCATATAAATGTTTTAGAATGTACTAGGGTTACTTTTTGGAGTCCATCAATTTGATAGAGGTTTGGGTTTATGTTTTTGTTGATCCTGGTCCGGATGCTATTGGGCCTTTTTTTCTCATAATCTTTTTTGTCTAACAATATCGCATCGTCTTTCATGCATGGCAGTGGGTTTTTTGTAGTTGGTTTGGTTCTGTCACATTTTTGTTTACCCTCTCAAATTCAATTGCATTGATTGGTAATCAATTGAAACTGAGTAATTAGCTCTCTGAATCTTGGGTAAAACCTAAAAACACTTAGCGTGTGTTTGGAAACAATTTTCAGCTTGGCGTGACGTGAATTTTCTGAAACAACTATTCTTAGCTTCTCCATTAATACAAGGTTTTGACGTGAAAATAAGAGAATACGTGCGTTTAAAATGCTTTCTCAAACACCCACAGCACGCTTCTAACGAAACTGTTAGTGTCTTTCCTATTTTGAACTAACCTTTTTAAGAATTTAATTTCGATTACTCTAGCAACTCTTACTCTTTGTTAGTTTGAAAGGCAGTGATTTATGTTTAATTGTACTTTTTTATTTTTTGTTTTAATTTTTTTTTATAAACTAATTTTTAAAGAACAGAAAATGGGGAAAGAATGTAGGAAAAAACACGAATAATAGAAAAACTGAAATTTAAAATCCAAAATGACTTAGAAATGTTCTGATTTTTTCTTTAATTTAAAAACTGAAAAAGAGATACATTTCTTTTAATTTTTAAAATTAAAACTTTAAAACGAGTTTTTTTGTTTTGTTTTTAAAAACAGAAAACTATTTAAAACAAATCAAACGTGTCTTATTGAAAGTTACTTCATATATGCAAATAACTCTTAGTAGTTAGGTGGTTAGTTTTGCTTTAGTAGCTCATTTGTCAAAGGAATTTAGTCCAAAAATTGCTATGTAAATGAATTTTCATTACTACTTACTAGTATGAAGTTTTTCTTCCCGTACTTTTAATCCAAGAATTTTAGCTAAACCGGCACAACGTTTAATGAACTGTTTCATCATAGATTAACTATGACCTTTCATAATAGCTTAATATTCCATATATCTTTGAATGAAATGTAGGCTCAATTCAACTATGAAATGAGTTAAGTTAAAGTGATTTTACGATACGATTAATTACATCTTGTATCAACTATATAATATAGAAATTAACAGTGAATTAATTAATTGTCCAAATTTCATAAATGGTAAGTCACTATTTAAGTTTTTTGGGCCCTAAAATGCAAGTGCAATCAAGTGAGGCCTGTATGATTAGAATCTATATTCAACGTGACAGTTGGAAGCTAGTTGAACTTGAATTTAAGTGCACATGCCAATTAAAGATAAGGACAAAACTTTGATACAATTTTATAGGTACTGTTTGTGTTATTTTTTAATTAGAATTAGAATTTTACTTAACAATCCATGTAATAAAAATTTACATTAAAGAAATATGTTAGTTCCTGAAATAAAACTTTAATTCTAATTAGAAAATAGTACAAAGATCACCTAAAAATTAAAATTGACATAAAAAAACAAGGAACACCTAAAATACTGTATTTAAATTTTGTTCTTTAAAGAAATCCATTACTTAAGTAACAATGCCACAGGCCACGGCACGGTCCGACAAAGACTGAGCAAAAGAAAATAGTCCGAGCCCACGGAATTAAATCAGGAAGCTATAACTACACAAAGGCTGGGCCCATGATCCATAAACAAGATGAAACTAAAACAAATATTATCAAAATATAATTTAGTAATAGAAATAAAAGAGGATATATTAAAACGAATTAGAGAAAAATAGTTAAGGATAGACCTGTTAAAGTAAGCAAAAACCCGTAAGGCAACCCAACTTACCACATGTTCGGGTCGAGCCACATGAGAAAAAAATTAATCCATTTTGATTATAAGAAAAAATTTGACCCACATCACTTAGAACTTGGTTCATCTAGGTTAAATCCGTGGTGGGCTAAATTAAGTTATTTTATTTTTATCATAATGTTTTGTTCCTTGTCATAATTCAATTATCAATAAAAAGTTGAGTTATTTTATTGAAATTGTACCTTTTTACGCATTTTTGAATTTTTGTTATATTATTCCTTATATTATACATGTTTTTATTTTATTTTAAATTTAGGTGTACTAATCATTTTAACTCAAACTCATGGTGGGTTGAACAACACTAACCTAATATAGACTCATCAAAAAGTAAGTCAAGTTAGATTAATTCACCTTCTAAACAATTAATGATGATCAAATTAAATTGATTAAATTGATCCGTTTTGACGATTCTAATTAAAAAGATCTATTATATAGATAGAGATAAAAATAAATAATCTTATATAATTGAATGTTAAATTTTTTGGTTAGGTATAGAGATAGTGTGTGAAATATATTTTCAAAAGAAGATAAAAGATAAGTTTTAAAATAAAATTAGAATTTCACTCTTTAAAATTTGTTTTCTTATTTATAATATAATAATTAATAATAGTGGATGATTGATAAAGAGGCCACGTGAAAGCTGCAGCCCAAGAGCCATTCAAGGGAGACGAGCAAAAAGTAGCACATATTGTTTAAGAATTCAAGATGTTGTTTATATCTGACTCATAAATTTTAATTAAGGATTCATTAAAAGAAAAATGACCTATGTTTATGAACTTCTTTTGGCTACGGTCATAAATTAGTATAGATAAAATTTAAAAATATTTTTATCTATAATTAATTAATGTAGATAAAACTTAACAACTTATATCTACCATTATTTAATGTAAGTAAATTTATTAATATTAAAAATGACTTCTACCTATAATTATTTTATGTAAGTAAAACTCAAAAAAATTTATACCTATGATCAATTAATAAGTAAAACTCACACTACAAGAAATTTGTCATATACCTACAGACGTATTGGTATTATTAGAAGTAGCGTTACAAAATGTCATCATCCGATCCCTACTTAATTATTTCTTTCTCAATTATTAACAACAAACTAATTATTGCTAGATGATTTCAGTTATACGGGAGAAATTTGAACCTGCAACTTCTCTCTTCTTTCCTTCCTTCTTTCTTTATCCATTTTTATCCATTGGACCAATTTTATATTTCTTATTTTTCCTCATGCTTTAGATTCGTTTATGCTCTCTTAATAAATTGTTGGATTGCTACTCAGATACTATCAATTATGCTTTTCGATTAGGTTTATAGTTAATGATGTGATGAATTATGATTAACAAGGAAAACAAAAGACACAGTTCAGTATTTTTGTGAAGTGCATCAGAGAACGTTTCGTTTTCTTGTTCTTCTTCATTTTTCAAACAAAAAGTTAACTTTGCCGACCATCTATCAATTAATGGAAAAACTAATTTATCAGGTGCAGTGTACATTTTTAAATTATAGCCTATGACGAGGAAGAAAGTCTTGTACAACTTTTAACATCCCCGTTCATTTTCTAATGAAGTGGATAGTGGTCTTAATCTAAGATTACAATTTTGGAAAGTATATGATATGAAAATAGAAAGGTACTTATAATAATAGGAGAAATTCAACAACTAATTAAGGGGGAAGGGAACAAAGCCAGGAGATCGAAAATGTTTAAGACGTTCATCTACAGGATTTATTAATTCAATGAGATGAAAATTGATGGAGAAAAATCATAAATGAAAGAAACGAAACTTCACCAAACAAATCAAAGAAGACTTCACTTCCAAATCATCTTAAATTAATGGTAGTATCTGCTGACAAAACTGAACAATGGCTGAACGATAATAATGGCTTGAAATAAATAACAGAAGCGTCGGTGATTCAAGAAGCAACAGTATTGGTGACTCGAGAAGCAGAAGTTGATAGCAGCATGACATCGATGAATTAGTACAGATAATTATTCCAATTCAATTAGACATTTTGAGTTTAAGTTTTAGATATATGCTTACATTAAATATTCAAATAAAATATTTTGTGAGGTATTACAAATTTTTCTACAATATTTTAAGTGTACGCATATAAGTGAGAGGATCCATAATTCACTTTCTAATAAATATAGTCTCGTAAAAATTAAACTTGAACCAATTTTCAGCCATTCCACGACAGTATATAGGTAGCTGACCGATAGTGTCTGTGCTGTCTTTAATACAAAATCAAAAATAAAATGATGAAGATAAAAATGATTATTCCACCTCCACACGTTGAAGACAAGACTTTTGAGTTTGAGAAATGTGTGAAAAGCAAGTGACCATGGGTCAAATACTGTTGGCAAAGCTAGATTGATTGAGGAATTAAAAAGTATAAATTTTTTATTAAAAAAGAAAATATTAATGTAACGTCGATGTATTTTAACATGATTTCTGATAAATTTATTTTTAGCATTGCTGGTGTGTTTTTATTAAAAATATTTTTAAGTTATAACTTATTATTTTATATATTTAATAAAAACGCACATTTTAATATAAATATATAATTTCTCTAACCTTCCTTGGCACATGTTAAGTGAACTAAAGCAATGACACTTAATTAGCATTCACCATCAGACAAATATTTCGATCTCCACCAAGTTAAGCTAGAAGAGGCTAACCATGCACCATATATATGTGTGTGTCATAGGTCTTTTTGGAGTCAACATTAAGATAAAATATTGTCTCTTGCTTGTTGATACCGGCGGATCTATATGGAGAGTAATTGGAGTAATTGTTTAGAGAAAGTTAATTTTTTTTACTTAAATATATTTAATAATTATTTTTCCCCCATAAAAAAATAAATTTAGTCTTCACAAGATAATTTTTTAATAATATGAATGTAAATAATTATAAAAAGTTATTAATTTTATTTGCTTTATCTTTTTTAATTTTTTATTATCATTTTTGATAAATCCTATCTAACTTTTTTTTATAGAAAATATTAGACTATTTTTTTCTCTACTAAAAAAAATTCTGGTTCCATTGATACTTCTTGGACTATGTTCACCAACTCATTGACCAGAAACACACCATCGAAGGTTTATCAATTTGTCAAGACGAAATCACAAACCCCAAAACCTTTTTAATCGAGTGTTTAGGAGCTTCAATAGGAGTAATATTATGAATACTGTCAATCAAAGATATAGGTTTGTACTCGGACAATATGTGGATTATCCTTTTTGGGCATCAAGGCGATAAGTGAAAATAAGAAATCATTTGGAAGCTTAGCATGGAAATAAAATTCACAAATCATTTCACATACTTCATCGTGAAGAGTGTCCCAGCATCTTTGATAGAATATAAAATTAAAGTCGTCAGGTTCAAGATTTTTATTTCTCTCGCAACTATTAGACTGGGCTGAAAGACTTAAGGATTTTATAGGATGAACCAAAAATATTCATGTTTTATATTATTTAGTTTTATTGTAATTTTCAACAATTAGACGATGATACTTGTAGAGTTGTCATTTATTAGGTTTACATAGTATTGAGGCATCAATGAAATGAATGAAGAAATGTTTTATAGTTGCCACTTACATCTTCTTTGTAGCTTTTCATCTTCTCAAAACTTAATAATGGAACTTAGTTTAAGTATCAGTATCGTATAGCTTCTAATAGACTCAGTTTGATCTCTTTAGGAAAGAAGCTGTTAGAAACCTGTCAGTAAAAGATAACACTGCCTGTCTGAGATATAATGCTCATGTTCTTAATTTTCCCAACTTCTATGTTCTAACGTGAATGTTTTAATTGGTATAAAATTTGATTTCCTACTTATTCGAATTTCCTTATACATTTACGAAGAAATTAAATCAGAATGTTTTTTTAAAAGTTAACTCACATAAAATTATATTAATTTGATTTTTTTTTTTATCCCCACAAGTGCTCTCGTAAAAA
This sequence comes from Glycine max, assembly GCF_000004515.6. Lineage (NCBI taxonomy): Eukaryota > Viridiplantae > Streptophyta > Magnoliopsida > Fabales > Fabaceae > Glycine > Glycine max. The sequence continues at coordinate 46,421,997 of NC_038245.2, read as the reverse complement.
ATCTCCTACAAACTTGCTGATATATTACTAAGATATGAAATTTCACTCATATATAACAAGCACAATAGAATATTATATTTCGGTGCTTTATATAAGAAACAAGTGAGAAATATTTGTTTTGTCCCGCTTATGAAAAATATAGACTCACTTCTAAATGCATTATTAAGAATTTCTATTCTTAAGTACTTCAGAGGAAAGAAAACATTTTTGGGTAAACAACTTAACAAGTCTTTAATTAAGTTATTTTAATGTTAAATAAAAAGTTGTACAAATAACAAAATTCTGCTACTTTACTACTATGGTTTATTTATGTTGAGTAAATTATATCCCCTATATATTTAAATATATGTTACTTTAGTCGATTTTTAATTTTTTTCATAAAGTTTTTTTATTTCCATAAAAATATAAAAGCAAGTTATAGTAACACTCATGAGATTTATTCAAATTACACAAAATGTTAATGTTTGTTTAACATTTATAACAACACCTCTTATAGGGACGCAGTGTAATATTTTTAACATATCAAGTGGGATTAGTGTAATATTTAAAGTAGCGCAATGTAATGTTTTCAAATATTATGGATTAGTGTAGGAATAAAAAAAAGTGATGTCGTATGTAATTTAAAAAAAAAACTTAGACATTAAAGTATAATTTTTTTTCTCAAAATATTACTATTTGTTTATATATATAAAAAGATAGTATTTAATTAATCTTATTAATGTAGTATTTATATTATATTGTGGATAGACGAACACCGCGCAGCACCTGTCTTTCTGTATTATTAAAATAGAATTAAACACAAATTTTAAGGTAATTAATATTACTCATGTAATATCTATATAAATATATAAATAAATAGATGGTTTTCTTATATATTCTTATTTATTATGTTTATTAAATAAAATTTATTTATTGAGTTTAATAAATATAATACTAATATATTATATTGAATGTATAAAGTTTTAAATAATATATATATATATATATATATATATATATATATATTACAAATATATTTTAAATAAAATGTAATATTATAAAATTAAATGCAAACATATATACATTGTAATATATAACTAAATTGATAATTTTCTTACATATTATTATTTATTATACTTATAAAATATGGTTTATTTTTGGAATATAAAATATAATACTAATATATTATATTAAATGTATAATTTATTTAAATTATATACAAAGATATTAAAATTTATTTTTAAATAAATATAATTATTAAAAATTAAATACTTATATATATATATATATATATATTAAAAAAATATTTTTATTATGGTTTTGTATTTTAGCATAAAAGTGAAAAGCAGTATAATGCTTGCATTTTCAAACAAGATATCTATAATTTATTTTAACAGTGTTAAAACAGATTATTTAGTTATGTTTATTAAGCCTATATTTTAATACAAGAAAAAGAATAATCAAAATAATGTAATTTACTCTAAACTTTATTAGAACATCTTTAACAAGAGTTGTTGAGTTCAAGAACTCTTATTCATCCAATCTATCTATTATTGATCAACAGAACTTAACAATTCTATTTTTTAAATATTATTTTTTAATGTCTTTTGAAATTAAAAAAAAAATTATTCTACTAAAATTCAAGAACTCCAAATTACATTTTATTACTAAAACAAAATATGACAAAATTTATTACATTATGTAATATCATGAGGTCTAAAAAGTAAAAATACATCTTTCACTTTCCACTAAGCATGTTCTTAAATCCAGTAATACAGTCAACTGTTTGTAAATACTATAAATACGGTGTGCCACTTGTCGTGGGGTATTAGTCTATTAGATATTTTATCAAGAAGGGTCACGTAGGCACTAGGTGCTCGTTAGATATTGATTTTTCTTTTGAAAAAAATAATAAACGTAAACCTTATTAAAAAAAATAGAAACACTTATATTCATTTCTAATAATTTTTTTTTATCAACACTGGCACCTTACCTTGCTTTTTTTTAAAAAAGAAATTGCAGTAATAGAAAAGAAAAAAATTCCAAATTTACTAGACAAGACATTAATATTATGTTGAGCATCCAGTAAAATTAACCTAGAAGTTTAGTTCCCCTATTTGCAGGCTTGTAGCTACTCAAATAATTCCTAAGTGATGGAGGCTTTCTCTTGCAAATTTGAACTTGCACATGTAAGAAAAGTAAGAATTCATATTGAATCCTTAACCATTTATGTTAACTCGTGCGGTTTGGTCCTACCCTGCTTTAATGCATGAGTTTGAGCTTGCGATAGAACCCTATTTACCTGATTTTTTTTAGTAAAAGTTCTTCGATCTTATTACAAAAGTTCCATTTCTTTAAGATTCACTTTTACTTTTTAGAATTTGTTTAGAGCTTCAAAACTAGGTTACAGTAGCTAGGCTTTCTTATGAGATTTTTTTAAAGAAAATAATTAAGTCAAACAACACTTAAAAATAAAATAAAGTATAAAAAGAAAATGAAAATATTTATTTGTTAGATTAAAAATAGGAATATTCCATTTTTCAAAAATATTAAATTAACTCAAATAAATACTTCATTCAGTTATTTGTTTATCATTTAAAAATTGTGACATATATTAGTATTTTGTAAAATTATTTTAAACTTATTACATATTTATAAAGGCTTGGAAACAAGGGGCATAGTTCTCTATTGTTAGATCTCCTAAATGTTTGAGCATTTTAATAGTGAGATAGTTTAATACTATTTAAGATTATTATGTGACATAACAATACAATTGAAAAATTATAATTAATATTTTCACAAATTTCTTAGTAGATAGATAAATAAAAAACTATTTGTAAATAAACATATCAAAAGCAATGGAGGAAATATTACCTAAATTTAGAAAGAAAAAAAAACTATTATTTATATAATACTTTTTACTAACACTATTTTTATTTCCATCACATCGATTATCTTATCTTATATTTTTGTCCCTTTTCTCTCACCATTCTCTCTGTTACGAAAAAGAATTATAAAAAATTGTACAAGCATAGTTTTTTTATTAATTTAGAACGAGCCTATGCTAACCTCGGATCAGGAAAGGTGTTTATATTGGAGTTATCAGTACATGGCAGTCAAGTTGACCGTTTGCAATTCATAAAGTGATTACCTTTAAAATGAATCCCAGAAAGTGGGTATGCTTGGTCATGTTCTTTATGTAAGCAAATCATAAAAGTACATTTATGGGCACTCGTTGTTTGCCCTTTAAAATTGAGTGCTTTTTTCATTTTTATATATATTAAATTGCACACCCTTAGCTAGTTAGCTTTGCTTTTTTCTTTCTATTGAATTAATCCAACACTGCTTTTAGGTAACGGATGATTTTGATGTTTATGTTGCTGTCGGTACTTTATATTGGTATTAACTTTTCTGCTTGCCAAAATAACATGATAACAAATAATTTTGTTTCTTAAATATGTAATTAGAAATTTGATGTTTCTATTAAAAAGGATGAATTTCTTAAATAAATCTTAATACTTTAAAAAATGAATTTTTAATTCTTGACCGAGAAATATCTTGGTTCAAAAAGAATAAAAACATTTTACACTTTACGCTGCTTGTCATATTGGATTATTGTAAGTGCTATTTAGTTTTATAATACACTCAATCAACACCATGTGTGGTGCCGTTGGGTATATGAAAGACAGGATCAAAATGGTCAATTCGTCATAATCTTTAATTAAGTAGGTTGTGTTGTATGTGGTGCTTCTTAGATATCCTATTTTCTTTTCATCATTGCAACTTGCAATTGCAAGCCTACCCTGCTTTAGATAGATAATGCTTGGAATCGAGCCTATGTACGTTAGTGCATGTCCCTTCACGTGTTAAGTTTTTATACGATGGCCATTTTTTCTTTATAGAAATTAAATAGATAAGGTCATATTAAAAATTGAAAATTGTTTACATCTAAGAATAGAGGAATAAATATAAATTTTTAACATGATATTATAATGTGAAAATACAACATGCGAGAACCATTAGAATCATCAGAATGGTAGGAGGTTTCAATAAAATATGCATGAGATTATAAATTCTATCCTAAGTGCGACAGATGTATAAAAAAAATATCAACATGTGAGGATATGTTATCGGAGACTTTATATTAGAATTAACTTTACTGTGTTTTCGTGTAATGTAAGTTCTATTCATTTTTTTCAATACACTCAACTCCAATTGGTACAAATATGGTGTGGAAGACATAAAGATTGTACCTGTCGTTGGGTATTATGTTAAAGAAAAGATGAAGGAAGGTTGGAATCATGATAATTGAATGAATAATTTGCTCTCTTTAGGATGACCTGTTATTAAATGAGTGTACCTTACTTTATTTCATCTTCTTTTTTGGTACATACCTTACTTTATTTCTTTAATTTTATACATGGACGGAAACAATTTTATTTCTTAATTTGACCATGACCAAGTTTAAGTGGATATTTATATTTAATCCTACTCTGGGGAAAAAAAGTAAATCGCCACCTCTCCAGTTATATAAATGAATAAATAACAGAAAAAGGAGAAAAGAAAAGAAGTTTCAAAAGGTACAATCAATATTCTTTTTCTTAAGGAGTTTTCTTACACCTATCGGCTATTATATCGAATTCGTTCACTCTTCAGGCCAATATTTTGTCAAAGTGTTCATGACACGAGGCTCTCTGTTTTGAACGGTGGACAGAGGATTTGAACTTTTGCAAATTTGTACCCATTATTATGGGTATTAGCAATAGTGGTGATAGAAATGTACATTATTTAGGATTGTCTCTATTGGTACAATCTTATTAAAACTTTAATTTATATTAAACAAAGACTTTAATAATATTTGAAAGAAACGTGATTGTCTATTAAATATAATGTGTATATATTATTAATATAGTCTCATAATATCTATATTAAAACTTTAATTTATATTAAACAACTAGATGTACTATACAAGTCTTAGATAGTGAAAAAAAGTTTTATACTCTGGTTCCATCACGTGATAAATTTATTTTTTAAAATAATTATCTTAAAATGATAATTTGATTGAATTATAATGTAAAACTGTTTTCACTAAATAACAGAGATATTAAATTCATCTTATTATTCCGTTAGTGGACAACAATTTTTCGATGGTATTGCACCAATCTTAACAACTACTTCATATTAGAAGAGTCGTGCTAAATTAGTCTGCTGCTTACCATCGTGATGGTCCATGGTATATTTGTTCCTCCGGGGCGGCCTGAGGAATAATATGTTTATGAATTGACAGACGGATATTCATATGTATCAATTCGTGCAAGTCTTTTCGTATATGCTAAACCACATGATGGATTTGAATGTGTAGGTGCATTATTATTGATGTTAAATTGAAAATATTTTGTGACTATTATTAATCACATACCAGTTTTGATCTGCATTTAATCATCATTAATAGCATCCGGTTTGCTGTCTATATTGAATTTCATATGAAGCTGACATTTCATTAATGTAGGAAAATCACACTACACACTTTTGCATTACACATGGCTAGCTCATAGCCCTGAAATTAACTCGATACATGGCCAAGCTAATAATACCATATGATCTAGGCATGGTATTTTTGATCATATACATGATAATACATGTGGAAACTTGAGATCCTCCAAGACAAGAAATTGAAGGTGATGTTGATTTGGGCGGTGGTGTGGTGTCAGAAAAAACATTGTTGTTTATTATTTCATTCACACCAAGCATCTTTGGTCGCTTTTTTGTTCAGTTCCACCAATGCTTTGGCGCACCTTGGATGAAATGGAGGATAGTGAAATGGGAAAACCAGGGTGTTCAGTGTCCCTAATCACATTGTAAGACCAAGCTGCTAAAACCGCCCCAGTAATAGGTCCAACAAAATATACCCAAAGTCCCTTGTAGTATGATGTCGCAATTGCAGGACCTAATGTCCTTGCTGGATTCATTGATCCCCCTGATATTGGTCTGTATACATGAACAACAATTTTCAAAAACATTGGCTTCTTTTCATGCATGTTCATGTCTCTTACTTTGCTTCCTAAATATATATAGGCTTTGCCTAATTTTGAGTCTCCCTTTTTATAAACTTTATTTTTCCCTGTGGTCATGTTATTCCTGTAATATGTAAAATTGTGTTTGTGTGTGTATGAGTGTGTGGATCACGTTTTTTTTTTTTGGCTAAACTTACCCGGCTACAATGCTTGCTATGCAAACAGAAGAACCTACTGCTACTCCTGATAGCTGTCCTGTCTGCAAAAATGACAATATTTTAAGGTTAGGGGTATGTTTGGATAGTGTAACTGAAAATTTAAAATAATTGAAGGCTATTAATTAATATCAAGTATCAGGAAATTTACAACAGTTTGGGTTATCATGAATACTGTTCAATTGAGCTAAACTTCCTTAGCAGGTCTTTATTACTTTAGTTAAATTTTTCTTAAAATTTTCAATTAAATTACTGTGATTCTTACCGCGTTTGAGTCAGTGGCCACGGCCATGGAAATGAACACCATGGTATATGTGGTCACCATTTCCATGATTAGGGCTTGAATGTGTGATCCAGCAGGTGATGTTCCTCCAATCTCATTTGATGGTCGTAACAGCTCTCGCAATGTGTATGAAGCAGAAATGGCACCAGTGAGTTGAGCTGCTATATAAAATGGGAGCTGCAAGAAAATTGTGTTATTTATGTGTCTGGCTAAAAGGGTCTACAACTACAACTTGTCCACAAAATAAGTTAGCCAAATTGCCCAAAAATGAGAAAAGAAATCAGAATTTTATTATTCTTATTTTTACACCCCATTGGGCAATTAAGCCCGACCTTATCTCCAAAGAATTTATTTTAAGTTCAAGTCCTACTGAATTCTTTTGTTGTCTGTTTCATATTGTCATTCTTGTCATCTAGTGCCGGCTCCTAAGTCCAAATTGAGTTAAACCTATTAATTTACTTCTCACAAAATACAAACAACATACGACTAGTTGCTGCTTTTCTTTTAATATGAACTAATTCATCATATTTTACAAACAAATATATCATGATTAAAAATAAATAATAAATATTCTCTGAATAATTTTTTTAATTTCGATAAACAACAAGTACGGTCATCTATTCTGTATTATTTCTTGGCAGAAGGGTGGTTCAAATCCTCATCACTATATGGTAGGGACTAGATTCATGAGGGATTTCTGGACCACATAATTAATGAACATTTCTGGCTGAAAATGCACACATTACCGTGGGTCCACGGTGAGAGTGAACTTGACCAGTACCTGCTTTTTTCTCTTGGCTGAACCGTTTTGACGCGGACTTGAACCCATACAAACTGAGTCACGTTGGTTTCAAGGTCATTTTATTGAGATATTTTCCCCTTTTTATTTTTGCCCATTTTTTTATATTCCACTGTAAGTTCATTGAACCATTTTTTTTTAAAAATTATGGTTTGAATCATTATTATTATTATTATTATTATTTTTAGTGAGTCCTACACATCACATCACACTTTCAAAAATTATTTTTTTTACCTCTAACATAATTAGTTGCTTAAATTATTGAGTTTAATTCAAATTATTTGTTGTTAAGAAATTTCTAAGCAATTACTTAAATAAGTTACTCTGCCAAAATAAGAAACACCAACACATTTTCTCCAACGCTAAAACTGGTTAACTATTGCTTAACTATAAGAAATTGTCATAAGCACCGTTGGAGTTATTCTAAAGAGTATATGCTGATTTTGTGAAGATTTGTGTTGTGCAATCATCATCTTTCTTCTTTATGCAACAATCATACGAAATAGTAGAAGAATAGTTATATTAAACCATTCAACAAACATAGACCAAGTATTCGAAAGATGGATAACAGCATGAGTAAGCTCACATGCATTATTGTGTTTTGATTTTGAGTTTATTATACTAATTTATAATTAATGCCTCATTCGTATTGGCCGGGGGGAGTCTTTTAAAATAAAGGTGTGGTGAGGGAAGCTGAAGCTCTGGGTCAACCTAACTAGTAGTATGCACTGTGCATTCGAGGATTTAATGAAATATTAACCTTCAATTATTAGTGATTAAAATTGGAGGCAATAATGACACATTTGTCTCCAACTGCACAAGTTACACATTTTACGTGTAAGATACATAGACTAACAAATTAAATTAAACTGTGTGATTATTTTAGAAAATCAGTGAACAAGTTAAGTATCAAGTCCGTTCAATTTTTAAAACACTGATTTTAGAATTGGTGAAAACAGTTTGAGAATGGGTCTAATTGTTCCATATCAAAGAACGTATAATATCATTGTTTTATGCCAACTTGAATTTGCCTAATTTAACCTTTTAATGATTTAATTTATCATATAACATTAAAATATATTTAATCTTTATCAATTTAATTGTAACTAAACTATTAGTTAAGAGTGTATTGAGATAGGTTTTGTGCATTTTATGAACCAAATATAACTAAGTTGGATTCAGTTCATTATTATTTTTTATATAAGAATCCAAAGTGAACCAACTCTACCTTTAGGTTGGATAATCGAGTCGATTGGTTGAAATATTATTATATTTATAAATTATTAAAAATGAAAGAAAAAATAATATCCAAATAAACAGAATACAAAAGATTAAACAAAAAATGACATTCTACAATTAAAAGAGATCGAGAAAAAGAAAATAATAATTTCAATGATAAAAAATAAAACAAAACTAATATGAATCTAACATGTACTTAGAATCTAACATGTATATGCAACATTTAATCACAATCACAGTTAAAAATAAAGTACCTAATTAGTTTAAATATGAATGTCACAAAACTGTTCTTTAGGTGTGGGCTTACACAATACACCAAATATTAATAAAAAAAATATTATTAAAATTATTTATGTGTTTCAGATTGGGTTGAGTCTATTGAATTTAGAACTCATTAACCTGGTACCCAACCCAAGTACCATTAGACTAGTTAAAATAATAACAAATCAAATCAATGACTCAACTAAACTTTATAATTAGTTTGAATTAATTGAGATTGGATCATCCAAACTCACTTACACCTCTATTGTTAATCAATATATTGTTAATCAATATATTCAATAGTTCAACAATTAGTTTAGTTTTGAAAAATATTACTACAAATAGGTTCAATATTTTAATTTAAGGAAAGATATATCCATAAATTTTATTAAAAAAATCTCTAGAAAATTAATTAATATTTTAAAAATAAACTAAACTCAACACGCTCATTTATAGCATCATTTTTTTATTAATAAATTATTAATCTGAATGATATTAAACTCTATTTTCTTAAACGAAGTTTTAAATTTATGAAATAAGCATATACTCCATACCGATAAAAAAAAAATAAATAACATCATTTTCTTAGTTATTCTAACAGTATTAACAATCACCGTTGTGACTGTAGAGACAGAGAGAGAGGAAAAAAAAATCATGGCGAGTACGAGCACATTGTTGTGTCCACCAATTCAATCAACGACGTGTGGAAAACAATAATATCCATGGGCAAGAAGATTATAATTATATTATCGGAATATAGTAAAAGCATTTTAAGAAATAAAAAAGTGTTTATACGGACGCACCTGTGGCCAAGGAAGATGCCTGACGGCGGTGAAAGCAAGAGAAACCGCGGGATTCATGTGTGCCCCTGATATGTGTCCAATTGAGTATATCATGACCGTCACTATGAGTCCTCCTGCAAGTGATGCTCCAAGCTTTGACACCATCCTCTCATCAATCTTGCTTAGCCCAGCAGAACCACTTCCCACAAACACCAACAAAAATGTCCCTATAATCTCCGCTAACACCTGCCATATCCATTCAAATTCTCAATAAACATCATCGTCATCACACTTTTCTAATGATTAATCAAATTAAATAACAAAACAACCCACTAGCTAGAGTCTTGATAGGTCCTAGGTTATAACCTCACTGCGACCGGTGTGTAGAATAAAAAACAAATCAAATTAAATTTACAACAACCCATGTATAAGTTTGTGTGTTTCAAGGCACAAACTTTTGTCAGAGAATGAAAAAACATGGTATAATTTAAGTGTTGTGGGTTGGTTACCTTTCTGGGAAAGCCGGGAGGGTAACTTTGTGCAATTCTTGCAAGAGAGCCAGGGGAAGATGATGATGATATCTCAGGGATGCTTGGACTTGGTGTCTCAATTGTGCTAGGGATGAAGGCAAACGTGCTTTGGCTGCTGGTCCCCTCCATTGTTGTAAGATTATGGAAGTGCTATATAGCTTATAGTTCAGGAAATGTGATCTCTCCCTCTCTCTCTCTCTCTCTCTCTCTCTCTCTGTTATAAGCTAATAGCTACAAGTAGTGGATGATGAAACTATGAATGATTAACGGGCCTTTTATAACCTCCCAAATGTACCTTCTTCAAATCACTTGCATTGCACATGGTAGTAATTAAGTAGGTGTGCGAAATAAAAATTCCTAAAGAGTAGACCGTGGAGTTGGGTGACATTTGGATTACGTCATGGACAGCTTCTTTGGCCCTTCTCACGCACACACATTTCAACTGTGTGTGAGCTTCAATGTCGCCCTATATGGTCAACCAATAACCACTTTTCATCATTTTTAATTTGACGTTATTTTAAACATTTTTTTTAAAAATATGGGAAAGTTGGCGATTCGTTTCACAAATATTTATTTCATAATAACTTCGCCCTTTAAAGTTTAAACCCCACTTATTAATTAACTTCAATTTTTTGATACGGAATACTAGAGTAAGCCGTCGATATACGACGTATAAGGGAACTAAACCACGGGTTAGTGATATTTTTTTCCTTATTAATACAATGAGGAACTTGGGGACAATAATATCCTTTTCGAACAACTTCGGACAGAAGATACTAGAAGGAAACAGAGCAGAAACAAACATATATATGGACAAAACTGTTTTGGGTTCTTTTGGTTTGTTTTCAGCTAAAGTTAAAAGTTTATTATGATAACTAACCCTTAAAATGACATACATTGTTAAAGTAAAAATTAAGCTTTGGTTAAAAAATAATACTAAAAGTACTTATATGACTACACTTAAATTTTATTTTTGATATAAAACAGATGAAGTGATATAAAAGAGGATAAATATTTGAGTTATCGGGTCTGATTTTCACAATAATAATAAGGAAGATCTTTTAAGAGTAATTCTTTTAAAATTATTTCTTACTTTTATTGTTAATTTTTTTTAAAATCTAATAATTTTAACAAGTAATTAATCATAATCATTATATTTTAAGAAAATAAATGATGGTTGAGACCTCTTGAATTCATTTGATGCTTTGATAAGGTTGAGATGCTATGAAAAATAGGTATCTTATTAGCAAAAAGCATTCCGTATGTTTATTAAAATGCTTACTTGCTATAATGATGCTCGTGTTATATATAGGTGGTGATAGGTTGTATTTCGTGGTATGAAGCCCGAGGTATCTCACGAACAACAATTATATATTGCAACATGACAATGATACCCTTGGCCGAGACAGGATTCACTATTCACAAGTGTAATTTAAGGTTTTTGTTCTAGGTGTTAAACTTAGCCAACACTTGTGATTTTGAGCTAATTCAAAGCTTAGGCCTCAATGTCATTATATGGAAAATATAGTTTTGAAAATCACATCGGACCAGTAAATTTGACCAATTGGATGGAAATCGGCTTGGTAATTGATCCATTAATCAAAATTATTTTTAGAACTAGTGGAAACTGGTTAAATCAGTACAAAATTGATATAGAAAATTAAATCATCTTAAACCCACATTTTAAAAAATAAAATTATTATATTTAATATAAAACTTTTTTAAGAGAAGTAAAAACACATTTAATATGGTTTAAAAATTATTGTAAATTATTTTATCAATTATTATCATATTGTTTTTCTTTTATAAGATATAATTTAGTCATTTATACTAATTGATTTTTTTATATCATGATTTCTTGTAATTTTATATTATATTAATTTATCATTTTACTTTTTATTCTATATGTGAAGTTGTTGTCAATGGACGCGATTTTATTTTATTAAAAATGTATGCCTAAGTATTATGATATATGTGATTTAGACCAACAATTGTATTTTCTTTATTTTTTATGAAGTCATGGAAACTAAATAAATTTAAAATAATACAAAAATAGAAATTTCCTATATTATCATTAAATATTAGAGCATGAAAGTATAATTTGATCGCACATAAAAGTCATCACGGTTGAATTCTTGAACTCTTAAGATTGAGGTAGTATTTTGTCAAAAATAAATAAAAATTAAGGTGGCATCCAATTTTTGTTTTTTTAAAAAAAATTCACTTTCATGCATTGTTAGTGCAAAAATATTTATATTTTTAATCAATTAAAAATCATTAGTGTGATTTGATTTTTTTAATGTATTTATGATAAAAGTGAAAGAAAAAACTTCATATATAAAAAATTTGTGATTGAATAATAATATAATTTTTTAAATTAGTTTTGTGTGTGTGTGTGTGT